>NW_026562404.1:997500-1235000 GCF_027474105.1 Poeciliopsis prolifica
CCCGAATCAAACGTCATAGATTGACGTAAAAGTCCTGTAGCCTCTCCACCATCATTTAGACATTAATTATTTTATTAACCATCAATATAAATTATATATGAAATATATGTAAATTATAATATATATCTAGCTATATGAAAATATAAATATGTTGATATAGAGATAGATATCTATTTCTCTATAGGTATCTAATATAATTTATATTTGATAGGTATTGTCCACATTCTGCAAAAGAACATGATTTGTGATTACATTATCAAGACGTCAATCTATGACGTTTGATTCGGGCTTCGAGTTTGCCTCAGGAAGATCACGTGACCAATACGTGACCAAAACGTGACCAATACCTGATTGGCTTAGCTGGTCAATTATGGCAAGCCGTTTTAACATAAATTCGGTTTTGCCTGACTATCCGTAATTACGTTCCAGATATCTCAAATTGTTTTATGACTAGACGTTTTAGCAATTTAAGATATCTCCAATTACATTCTGACTAGTCAAAATGACGTCAGATTTACCATTGATTTGTATGGGGACTTCAATTCAAGATATCTACAATGAATTACTGACTATGTGAAATACACATTTCAGATATCTACAATTAAATTATGACTAGTCAAAAATAATTCAAGATATCTCTAATTAGTCCATAATTCAAGATATCTTAAATGTATTTTTGGATAGGAGAAATGTAGTTTTGACTAGTGGAAATTAAATTATAGATATCTTAAAAGCAAATAATGACTGGACAAAACTAAATTAGAGATATCTAGAATTATAATTTGAATAGTCAAAATTCCTTTTACGATATCTCTAAATGAATTAGAGATATCTTGAATTACTCAACTTTTCTATTTAAGATATCTTAAATCAACATCCTGACGAGTCAAAATGACATTACTGATATCTTGAATTGGCATTCTGCCTAGTCAAAGCGTCACTGATTTACTTGCCAATTTGAAATTTTAACAAAACAATGAAAAATAGAAAAAACGAAAAAAGATGTTTAAAAATTATTATTCTTACTAGTCAGAATGTAAAAGCAGATATCTTAAATTACCATTCCGGATAGTCAAAATGTAGTTTTGTCTAGTCAAAATGCATTTTCAGATATCTGGAACGTAATTACGGATGTCAGACGAAACCGAATTTATGTTAAATCGGCTTGCCATAGCTCATTGGTCACGTGACACTTCTCTGTCGCATTCAAACTCCGAATCTGACGTCATAGATTGACGTCAATGACCAGCAGAAGCAGAGCCTTTGAATGTGGGGCATCTGCGATCATTTGGTCACAAATCACTTCTCTTGCCTTGCAGTAAATGCTTGCAAACACAAAGCCCATTAGAGACTTAATGGGCTTTAAGATTGGTTGATCCTTTCTTCAGTTTACAAGCTATGCATGGTTCAAGAGAAATGTCGGGTCATGAAAGACTCGTTTGACCGCCGATGACAAGGCGGTCAGTGTCATGTGATTCTGGTCACATGACACATGGTGGGCTGGGAAATAAGCTTCCATACCTTTGTATGGAAGCTTATGGGAACTATAACTTATGGTACATATATAGAGAGATATAGATCTATATATATATATATAGATCTATATCTATATATGTGTGTGTGTGTGTGGGTGTGTGCGTGTGTGGGTGTGTGTGTTTGTGTGTGTGTGTGCGTGGGTGTGTGTGTGTGTGTGCGTGTGAGTGTGTGTGTGTGTGTGTGTGTCGTGCTTTCTCTGTGAACGCTGATGTTTTCTTGGGGCTCTTTAGTCCAAAGACCAAAGCCATGAGCTCTGTAAGTTTCTAACTTAAACAGTGACTGCATAAAGGTGTGCATCAAAAGGTTACAGTTTCCAAAAAAATTGTAATATTTCTCATCACTCATATCTGAAATTGAACAGTAAAATTAGAATATTACATCTGATTCATAAGAACGTTTCATGCCGTCTGTCCACAGAACCACAGGCTGTCTGTGATCAGCCACTTTTTAAGAATAAGCGTCAGGTTTAGTGTCACTTTGACGGTCGGAGGCCCAATGTTAAACCCCCCCCCCAAAAAAAACAAGAGATATAACAACAAAATGCAGTTGAGGTGGGTTTATTCGGTACCGCAGGTCACATTTGGACCGACACCAACACACAGTGAGACACAGAAGTTGCTATTTATACCTTGAGCAATTTGACCATACATGCCAAGTAAAGGAGTAATCAAAACAAAATAAGATATAAACATTATTTACTAACAAAAAATAATTAATGGTGCTAGTAAATATTTATATAAATGCAAAGCATTAAAACTAAACTAATCAAATAATACATTTTACTTAGTAGTAATTTGTGCCTAATGCAGTGTATTTCTTGCTCTCCGTCTGCAGATGTATAAAGATTGTTTTTGTTCCCTGACTTTTGTCTGGACCTCAGTCTCTGAATTGTGGACTTCACAATTTGGTGCGTTGGCCGGGAACCTTCGCTGGTTCATCCAAGTCGGTGGACCTCATGAGAGGGCTGATCACCAAACCTTCAAACTGGTTTTCCTCCAAACCTTCGCCAGGTCTGTCTGAGAAAAAGAGGACTCTTCTGGTGCTCCACCGGGTTGGATCAGCCACGACAGGATAAAGACAGAGCTGAGAGGGGCTGCAAAACATCTTAAGGTTTTGTAGGTCTATTAATTTAGACTGAGTTTGTAGGTCTATCAAATTAGACTGAGGATTGCAATAAACGTTTCAAATAAACGTTTTAAATTGTAGGAGGTTTGCAGAATAACAATTAGAGAATGGGGAATCATGTGTTCAGTATTTGTCACAATGGCATAAATTTGGATTTTCTAATCATGGGTTATTTGAACCCCAGTTTTAGATAGTAATTTACTGCTACAGAAACAACAGCTGCTGGGAAAAAAATAAATAAATAAAAATAAAAAAAATCTCACTTTACAAATAATGCAAGAACACACAGATACACTCAGAGTCTGGAAATAGGAATAAAAAAAATAAAATAAAAAAAACACGCACAACATAGATTTCAGATGGTTCAGAAAGCTGAAGAAAGAAAAAGAAACATGAGAAATTGGCTGAACAACATAAGAAAAATAAGAAAACTAATGACTGTTTTTCTCTCTTCCCAACATGTCAACCTGCTGTGATGAGCTTGCATCCAGCGGCACCAACGGGTTCACCTGGCATCGCTAGACTCTATCCAGCTCTTCCTCCTTACCAACCATCAGCCTCACTGAGGAAAGACCCTTTTTTTTTTTTGGACATTGATGACCATTATCCCTACGGCCCGAAGACTGAGGAGGAAGACGCTATGCCGCCCCTGGAAGAGTGAGGAGGACAAGGATGTTTTACCCTGGATTCTGAAAACAACAGAATATTCTACAAAACCTGCTTCGTCTGATCTTCAGTGTCCCATGTATGAACCGTGAGGTTGAAGAGGCCCAACTGCACAATTCTGCCAACTCGCCCTGCTTCATCAAGCTGCTCTGAACAGCCACAGCAAGGACAGTATGAACAGTATGGACAGTATGGACAGTATTGGAAGTCACAAAGCAACACACTGCCTGATGTTTGTTTTATCTGCGGACAATTAGGACATTGGGCCAGAGACTGCTTCCAGAGACGATTCAGAAACAACTAGGAGGCCGTAGGTTGCACAGAGGCCGAGGAGGAAGATTTGATGGTAACCAAAGAGGTTTCCCCAGATGGGTCAAGTTTTCCTTTAAGAGGTGGATTTACAGGACATCGTGGACGGTATTCCAGCTAACTAGACCCGGTGCCGTTGGAGCAACCTCTGGTTCAGCAAATCGCAAGTACCAACACACACAACACATATGTAAAATATACAACTGAAATACACCAAGTCCTCCCCATGCTCACTATTTCTGTCTATTGAATGTTCAGACACGGGGCTCCGTGTCCAAAAAACAAACTCCAACTGACTTAATTTGTTCAAAATACCAAGT
Source organism: Poeciliopsis prolifica (assembly GCF_027474105.1). Taxonomy (NCBI): domain Eukaryota; kingdom Metazoa; phylum Chordata; class Actinopteri; order Cyprinodontiformes; family Poeciliidae; genus Poeciliopsis; species Poeciliopsis prolifica. Next base: position 1,001,457 of record NW_026562404.1, read on the forward strand.
CTGCTCTACATTTTTGAATGGTTGATTACAGACCGACAATCTGACCCATTTCACTTCCACTGAGATGTCAGTAAAATGCCTTCATTGCACAGCTCACATGTCCATAGATCCAGCAGATGAGCTGAGTGACTCCTCCCTTCTGACACGCCCGTCTTTGCTGCATGCAACTCACATATGCTGGTCCGCTGAGACTTGCTTTTTGCTGATTGTCACCTGAGCAACTGAGCTTCTTCACACTGACTGATTTTTTTTTTTCCTCATGTCTCTTTGGCAAAACATTCAGGAGACGGGTGGAAAACTTTTTGCCCTCTAGCAAAAGCAACACATGAAACACTGATTGTATATGTCTCTCAGAAAGTATTTATTTTTCGCCATCAACATGATTTGTTATCCCTTTCATCTGACCCTATTTTGAGCTGCCCATTTATGGGCTTCTTACAAATATGATGTGGGCTTAATAAAAAAAAAAAAAAACTATTCCCATAATTCCCAAATCAAATTGTCACTATCCCAATCAAAAACAATACCCTTTGAAACCAGAAGCAGTGCTTGGAATAACTCAGTGCTTCAATCACTGCTGGAAGCAGGTATCATTGTACCTTCTTCAAATTCACCTGTCAGGACACCTATTTTTCCTGTGAAGAAACTCAGTGCTCCTGATCGACCTGTTGAGTGACGGTTTGTTCAAGATCTTAGAGAAGTTAACAAGTCTGTCATTGCCAAAGCAGCTATTGTTCCAAATCCAAACACTATTTTGTCACAAATTCCAACAGGCAGCATGTTTTTCACAGTCATTTATTTGACAAGTGTTTTTTTCAGTGTTCTAATTCACCCAGAAAGCCGGTTCTGGTTCACTTTTCAATTTAACGATAAGCTCTACACATTTACAAGACTTTGTCAGGGCTACTATGAGAGTCCAACCATTTTTCACCAAGCATTGAATGACAATCTTTCACATTTGAAACTTGCACCACAAACAGCTCTTTTGTAGTATGTTGATGATTTATTAATGGCAGCTTCCAATCATGATCTGTGTGTTTCTAAAAGCATGAAGTTACTTCATTTTTATTTTTTTTTTGGCATAAACTGGCTATAAAAAGAAAAAAAAAATTAAAAGAAAAAAAAAGTAAGAAAAAGCAAATTGCACTTTGTGCAGCCGTCTGTGACTTTCCTGGGTCATGTGATTTCCCCCAAGGGCAGAGCTTTATCCAGGATTGAAACTAATATGGCGTTACCTCTCCCTTAAAAAAAAACAACTATTGTAGGCATTTCATTCTAAGTTATGCTGAGATTGAGAAACCTCTGAGAGAAGTATGACAAGGGATTATTGGATTATTAATGAGCTCACACATTTTACATAGGATTGAAGTAAAATGTGAATTGAAGTTGGTTTGACGTCATTCAGAGCGCTGAAAAAAATACCTGAGACACCTCCAACTCTGGGATTTTTCCCGATCTGTCCTGAATGTTTTATAGAGATGGTTAGATGAGAAGAGGGTTTTTTGTTTTGCTCCAAAGACATGGTGATAAATTGAAACTGGTCGCCTATTTTCCAAATTAGATCATGTAGGAGCCGCATTGCTACAATGTTTGCACGCAGTGGCAAGTGCAGAAAGGGCTGTTATGGCATCTCGAGACATCGTGGTATTCTAATCTGATTTTGTACGCTTCCCACAGAGTCACACTAATTTTGAGCACTTATCTGCTGTCAGATAGGTTGCGTTATATACGCGTGGGTATACTATATTATATTTTGGTTGCATTTCAACTGAACAGAGGGAAATTCCTATAACATACAGCTGTAATAAATTTGAACTTAGACAGGTTAAAATACCTTTAGTTGTCCAGGGATTATTATTTATAACAAGCTGTTTTTTTTTTATTAATGAAGCGCTTCAGCAGAAACATAAATTAGTTGCTGTAATTCTAAATTATATTGAGATCTCTTCTGTATGTGTCGATAAAGCTAAACTTTAAAACAGGATCCTGTACATTAGAGTTGAATTTAAACATTAATATATGTTGTTAAAAGTAATTTTCTCTATTTGAAGCTTCACATAAATTTAGCCATTTCAATTTAAGAAAATATGTATATAAATGAGGACTAACTGTAAATATTTGACTGTAATGCAAATTTGACTGACTGACTGACTGACTGACTGACTTCTGATGGCGTTCAACGTTTGTTTGCGTCTGTTTCATGTTGGAGTGAATGTTTGTTGACATATAATGTTTGTCTACATGTTCTGTGTTTAATAAACATTGAACTAACATGCGTATGCGAAGAAGATAAAAACAAAATCTTGTTTGCAGGATTTCCCAAACACCGGAATGGGACCGCCGATGAAACCTGGAATTATTTTAATAACATGTAATGACAACATGATTAACTACTGAATTTCTCTAACAGATCAATTCAAGACGACAGGCCCAAGGAGGGCAACCTGCAGCCGCGAGCAAACCATTACATAATTTCCAGCCCGGAGATTTTGTGTTTTTTAGAAACTTTCAGGAGGAAGAACTGGCTGGCTGGGACAGTTTCAAGTGCTTTTGACGACACACACCGCTGTTAAGGTCGCGGAGAGGTCCACCTGAGTTCACGCCAGCCACTGTAAGAAGTTCACGGGGGTTTCCATCGTCACATCCTGCGGGACCAATCCACACTGACATTAACACAACCCAGTTTACACTGACATTAACACAACCAAAGAAAATCTCTTTACACATAATGATAGCTTGTTGGCCTGTAGCACCTTTTTGAGGCTTTAAAGAAACAATTCTGCAACAAGCAGAAAGATAAAGTAAATAAAGTTGCTCAGGGCAGCAACACAAATTCAGACAGATTTAAAAGCAAACAAAAGACAACAGGCTTTTACAGCAGTTTAAAACTTTTTGGACTTTATGAAGCTCTATAAGAACACAACTTTTAGCTCCATGCTGATGAAATGTTATTTTCTTTGGAGTGGGGGGATAACTTCAGAAATGTAGTACCTTGTGTGACATTAAAGGTCCAAATATATATATAGATATATGTATCTATATATCTATATAGATATATGTATCTATATATCTATATAGATATATGTATCTATATATCTATATAGATATATAAATATATCTATATCTATATCTATAGATATAGATATAGATATAGATATAGATAGATATAGATATAGATATATATATAGATCTATATCTCTCTTTATATGTACCATAAGTTATAGTTCCCATAAGCTTCCATACAAAGGTATGGAAGCTTATTTCCCAGCCCACCATGTGTCATGTGACCAGAATCACATGACACTGACCGCCTGTCATCGGCGGTCAAACGAGTCTTTCATGACCCGACATTTCTCTTGAACCATGCATAGCTTGTAAACTGAAGAAAGGATCAACCAATCTTAAAGCCCATTAAGTCTCTATGGGCTTTGTGTTTGCAAGCATTTGCAAGGCAAGAGAAGTGATTTGTGACCAAATGATCGCAGATGCCCCACATTCAAAGGCTCTGCTTCTGCTGGTCATTGACGTCAATCTATGACGTCAGATTCGGAGTTTGAATGCGACAGAGAAGTGTCACGTGACCAATGAGCTATGGCAAGCCGATTTAACATAAATTCGGTTTCGTCTGACCATCCGTAATTACGTTCCAGATATCTGAAAATGCATTTTGACTAGACAAAACTACATTTTGACTATCCGGAATGGTAATTTAAGATATCTGCTTTTACATTCTGACTAGTAAGAATAATAATTTTTAAACATCTTTTTTCGTTTTTTCTATTTTTCATTGTTTTGTTAAAATTTCAAATTGCAAGTAAATCAGTGACGCTTTGACTAGGCAGAATGCCAATTCAAGATATCAGTAATGTCATTTTGACTCGTCAGGATGTTGATTTAAGATATCTTAAATAGAAAAGTTGAGTAATTCAAGATATCTCTAATTCATTTAGAGATATCGTAAAAGGAATTTTGACTAGTCAAAATTATAATTCTAGATATCTCTAATTTAGTTTTGTCCAGTCATTATTTGCTTTTAAGATATCTATAATTTAATTTCCACTAGTCAAAACTACATTTCTCCTATCCAAAAATACATTTAAGATATCTTGAATTATGGACTAATTAGAGATATCTTGAATTATAATTTTGACTAGTCATAATTTAATTGTAGATATCTGAAATGTGTATTTCACATAGTCAGTAATTCATTGTAGATATCTTGAATTGAAGTCCCCATACAAATCAATGGTAAATCTGACGTCATTTTGACTAGTCAGAATGTAATTGGAGATATCTTAAATTGCTAAAACGTCATAAAACAATTTGAGATATCTGGAACGTAATTACGGATAGTCAGGCAAAACCGAATTTATGTTAAAACGGCTTGCCATAATTGACCAGCTAAGCCAATCAGGTATTGGTCACGTTTTGGTCACGTATTGGTCACGTGATCTTCCTGAGGCAAACTCGAAGCCCGAATCAAACGTCATAGATTGACGTCTTGATAAAGTAATCACAAATCATGTTCTTTTGCAGATAATGTGGACAATACCTATCAAATATAAATTATATATAGATACCTATAGAGAAATAGATATCTATCTCTATATCAACATATTTATATTTTCATATAGCTAGATATATATTTATAATTTACATATATTTCAAATATATTTATATTTGATGGTATAAAATAATTAATGTCTAAATGATGGTGGAGAGGCTACAGGACTTTTACGTCAATCTATGACGTTTGATTCGGGCTTCGAGTTTGCCACAGGAAGATCACGTGACCAATACGTGACCAATACCTGATTGGCCTAGCTGGTCATTGGTGACGTGACACTTCTCCGTCGCATTCAAACTCCGAATCTGACGTCATAGATTGACGTCAATGACCAGCAGAAGCAGAGCCTTTGAATGTTGGGCATCTGTGATCATTTGGTCACAAATCACTTCTCTTGCCTTGCAGTAAATGCTTGCAAACACAAAGCCCATTAGAGACTTAATGGGCTTTAAGATTGGTTGATCCTTTCTTCAGTTTACAAGCTATGCATGGTTCAAGAGAAATGTCGGGTCATGAAAGACTCGTTTGACCGCCGATGACAAGGCGGTCAGTGTCATGTGATTCTGGTCACATGACACATGGTGGGCTGGGAAATAAGCTTCCATACCTTTGTATGGAAGCTTATGGGAACTATAACTTATGGTACATATATAGAGAGATATAGATCTATATATATATATATATATATATATATATATATATATATATATATATATATATATATCTATATATATATATATATCTATATATAGATATATAGATCTATATATGTATATATAGATATATATCTATATATATATATATATATCTATCTATCTATATAGATATATATATATATATATATATATATATATATATATATATATATATATATCTATATAGATAGATATATATAGATACATATATAGATATATATATCTATCTATATATATATAGATAGATATATAGATATATATATCTATATATCTATATATCTATATCTATATATATATATATATATATATATATATATATATATATATATATATAGATATAGATATATATATATAGAGAGAGAGAGATAGAGATATCGTAAAAGAAATTTATCTATATATATCTATATAGATAGATATATCTATATAGATATATAGATACATATATCTATATAGATATATAGATACATATATCTATATATATATATATTTGGACCTTTAATGTCACACAAGGTACTACATTTCTGAAGTTATCCCCCCACTCCAAAGTTCAGCTGATTTCTCATGATTCTTTTTCTTTCTTCAGCTTTCTGAACCATCTGAAATCTATGTTGTGCATGAGTTTTTTAAATTTTTTTATTATTTTTTTATTCCTATTTCCAGACTGAGTGTATCTGTGTGTTCTTGCATTATTTGTAAAAGTGAGATTTTTTTATTTTTATTTATTTATTTTTTTCCCAGCAGCTGTTGTTTCTGTAGCAGTAAATTACTATCTAAAACTGGGGTTCAAATAACCCATGATTAGAAAATCCAAATTTATGCCATTGTGACAAATATTGAACACATGATTTCCCTTTCTCTAATTGTAATTCTGCAAACCTCCTACAATTTAAAACATTTATTTGAAACGTTGACTTCAATCCTCAGTCTAAATTAATAGACCTACAAACCTTAAGATGTTTTGCAGCCCCTCTCAGCTCTGTTTTATCCTGTTGTGGCTGATCCAACCCGGTGGAGTATCAGAAGAGTCCTCTTTTTCTCAGACAGACCTGCCAGAAGTTTGGAAGAAAACCAGTTTGAAGGTTTGGTGATCGGCCCTCTCCTGAGGTCCATCGACCTGGATGAACCAGCGAAGGTTCCCGGCCAATGAACCAAACTGTGAAGTGCACAATTCAGAGACTGAGGTCCAGACAAATATCAGGTTGCAAAAACAATGTTTAATACATCTGCAGACGGAGAGCAAGCAATACACTGCATTAGGCACAAATTACTACTAAGTAAAATGTATTATTTGATTAGTTTAGTTTTAATGCTTTGCATTTATATAAATATTTACTAGCACCATTAATTATTTTTTTGTTAGTAAATAATGTTTATATCTTATTTTGTTTTGATTACTCCTTTACTTGGCATGTATGGTCAAATTGCTCAAGGTATAAATAGCAACTTCTGTGTCTCACTGTGTGTTGGTGTCGGTCCAAATGTGACCTGCGGTACCGAATAAACCCACCTCAACTGCATTTTGTTGTTATATCTCTTGTTTTTTTTGGGGGGGGGGTTTAACATTGGGCCTCCGACCGTCAAAGTGACACTAAACCTGACGCTTATTCTTAAAAAGTGGCTGATCACAGACAGCCTGTGGTTCTGTGGACAGACGGCATGAAATGTTCTTATGGATCAGATGTAATATTCTAATTTTACTGTTCAATTTCAGATATGAGTGATGAGAAATATTACAATTTTTTTGGAAACTGTAACCTTTTGATGCACACCTTTATGCAGTCACTGTTTAAGTTAGAAACTTACAGAGCTCATGGCTTTGGTCTTTGGACTAAAGAGCCCCAAGAAAACATCAGCGTTCACAGAGAAAGCACGACACACACACACACACACACACACACACACACACACACACACACACACACACACACACACACACGCACACACCCACACACACATATATAGATATAGATCTATATATATATAGATCTATATCTCTCTATATATGTACCATAAGTTATAGTTCCCATAAGCTTCCATACAAAGGTATGGAAGCTTATTTCCCAGCCCACCATGTGTCATGTGACCAGAATCACATGACACTGACCGCCTTGTCATCGGCGGTCAAACGAGTCTTTCATGACCCGACATTTCTCTTGAATGCATAGCTTGTAAACTGAAGAAAGGATCAACCAATCTTAAAGCCCATTAAGTCTCTAATGGGCTTTGTGTTTGCAAGCATTTACTGCAAGGCAAGAGAAGTGATTTGTGACCAAATGATCGCAGATGCCCAACATTCAAAGGCTCTGCTTCTGCTGGTCATTGACGTCAATCTATGACGTCAGATTCGGAGTTTGAATGCGACAGAGAAGTGTCACGTGACCAATGAGCTATGGCAAGCCGATTTAACATAAATTCGGTTTCGTCTGACCATCCGTAATTACGTTCCAGATATCTGAAAATGCATTTTGACTAGACAAAACTACATTTTGACTATCCGGAATGGTAATTTAAGATATCTGCTTTTACATTCTGACTAGTAAGAATAATAATTTTTAAACATCTTTTTTCGTTTTTTCTATTTTTCATTGTTTTGTTAAAATTTCAAATTGGCAAGTAAATCAGTGACGCTTTGACTAGGCAGAATGCCAATTCAAGATATCAGTAATGTCATTTTGACTCGTCAGGATGTTGATTTAAGATATCTTAAATAGAAAAGTTGAGTAATTCAAGATATCTCTAATTCATTTAGAGATATCGTAAAAGGAATTTTGACTATTCAAAATTATAATTCTAGATATCTCTAATTTAGTTTTGTCCAGTCATTATTTGCTTTTAAGATATCTATAATTTAATTTCCACTAGTCAAAACTACATTTCTCCTATCCAAAAATACATTTAAGATATCTTGAATTATGGACTAATTAGAGATATCTTGAATTATAATTTTGACTAGTCATAATTTAATTGTAGATATCTGAAATGTGTATTTCACATAGTCAGTAATTCATTGTAGATATCTTGAATTGAAGTCCCCATACAAATCAATGGTAAATCTGACGTCATTTTGACTAGTCAGAATGTAATTGGAGATATCTTAAATTGCTAAAACGTCTAGTCATAAAACAATTTCAATCTGGTTCAACTCACACAGAGAAAATAAGCAGTTAGAGGATTTTAATGAACAAATCTTTGGCGCTCGAACCGGCGGAAGACTAGTGAGCGTAGATCGCCGGGGGGAAGATGCTGAGTCCGGCGAAGCTCACTAGTCTTACCCCCCGGTCCGAATACTGGTGATGGAGCGGAGCCTTGGATGGAGGAGCGCGTAGGGCGCCTGGAGAATGGTCATCGGGCTGAAGGTGGAGATGGGGAGGAGGTGGGCGAAGCACAGCTGACGAGCAGGCAGATCCCCGGAAGCTCGTCTTCTTGAATGGACCGGCTTGACGTTGATTGGCTGGGGCGCAAGGGCGCCGATCCTGATTGGCTGCAGCAGGGTGTGACGTGATTGAAGAGGATCAGCTGTGATGTAGATCAGCTGTGTTCTGTCTCCCAGCTTGAATTTACGCCTTAGCCATTTCAATCTGGATCAACTCACACAGAGAAAAATAAGCAGTTAGAGGATTTTAATGAACAAATCTTTGGCGCTCGAACCGGCGGAAGACTAGTGAGCGTAGATCGCCGGGGGGAAGATGCTGAGTCCGGCGAAGCTCACTAGTCTTATCCCCCAAAAGGGTGCCGGCCGAGGCCTAGCTGCCTGCAGTCCGACGGACTGTATGCAGGCTCTGAAGCGGGGCCTGCAGTCTGATAGACTTGTTAGGCACGAGCCGCATCGTTGGCGGGGGCCGCTAGGCACGAGCCGCATCGTTGGCGGGGGCCACTAGGCACGAACCGCATCGTTGGCGGGGGCCTGCAGTCTGATAGACTTGTTAGGCGCGAGCCGCATCGTTGGGGGGGCCACTAGGCACGAGCCGCGTCGTTGGCGGGGGCAGCTAGGCACGAGCCGCATCGTTGGCGGGGGCAGCTAGGCACGAGCCGCATCGTTGGCGGGGGCCACTAGGCACGAGCCGCGTCGTTGGCGGGGGGCGCAAGGGACTGACAGACGTATACAGGCCTGATGAGCATGATGTGCTATGAGGAGCGGAGGGGGGACCGGTTGCTGCCGGGCTGAAGGCTGAGGATCTCTGGTCTGGCCGGTTCCCCTTGAAATTTAATGGTTAAAAATGGCCCAAAAAAAAAAAAACTACATCGTCATGCTGACTGCTCACCTGATGACATGGAGCGTTGGGCTTCGAGCACAGTTGCGAGATTGGGTCTGATGTAGGAAGTGAAGGCCGAAGCTGACCAGCGGCCAAGCTGGAGGAGGGAAGCGATGGGGACGCCTAGTGCTGGGGCGGACGTAGCAGCGCCTATTCTAAATGGATGCCCTGAATAATGATCCGGGAGAAGGCCGCCTTCTCGTAAAATAGGGCGGAGGTGGCGGATAAACGACTCTGCGGTCGTGGGGAAGCCTACGGGAGCTATAAACTGGGGTTTAGCTTCCTGATAGATTTGATGCCTTTTGCACACGAATTTGAGTGTGGCACGGAAGGGGCAAGATGGCCGTCTATGCGTGCGGTAGAAAAAGTACGAAGACCTTTAATTTTGGAGTGCGTGAGTAGGAGGGTGTAATGGTCGGGGAAAAACTTGATATCGGAGATTGATAAATCTATTGGAGGGTTGAAGACTGGAGAAGCTGAGGCGAACTCGCCCGACCTGAGGAAACCATAGGATGCTTGGAGAAGAGCGCAGGAGAGGAGCGCTTTAACGTAGTTGGAGAAAGTACAAGCTCGGAGCACGGTGATGAGCTTTATGGGTAGAGGGAGAGTGATAGGCTTCAGCGGTTGGGATACCTGGTGGAATGCTTAGAGGTCAAAGAGTAGAAGTTTCGCGGCTGGGTTCGAAAGGAGACTGGGTGCTGTGCTTGGTTGCGAAAGTTTTGCGTGAAGATTGATTCCTGCGAACGACTGAGAATATAGGGGATTTGACTGACGAAGGTTGACAGTGGGTGATGAAGGCGAGGACGTTGGACATGATGACAGAGTATGAGGTACAATTAACAGCTCCTGGCTGAGGATCACCGAGCAGGTGGTTGGTACGGCGAAGCTTAGGCAAGAGGGCTTGGTCGACCTAGCTGACCTGTTGTCTGCACTATTGAGGCTCAGCAATATTGCGGGGCGATGTTGTACAAGTACTACACTCTGGTGAAAGAATAGGAACCTCTCCAAAATGTGACTTTTGTAGAGTCGGAGTCACTGACTGAAATGTTACTTGGTTAAAAGTCTTAAAGTATCTGAAATGCCCTGTACTTCGAAATACTTAAGTAGTAAAGTATATAAATACTTTTTTTTTTATTTTTTTTTATTAATACCACGCTGCTGTTGCGGGGGCCCTCCGAGGGGCACGAGCCGCATTGTTGGAGGGGGCCCTCCGAGGGGCGCGAGCCGCGTTGTTGGAGGGGGAACTCCGAGGGGCTGGAGGGGCTGGAGGGGGCCCTCCGAGGGGCTGGAGGGGGCCCTCCGAGGGGCTGGAGGGGCTGGAGGGGGCCCTCCGAGGGGCTGGAGGGGTTGGAGGGGGCCCTCCGAGGGGCTGGAGGGGCTGGAGGGGGCCCTCCGAGGGGCTGGAGGGGCCCTCCGAGGGCTGGACGGGCTGGAGGGGGCCCTCCGAGGGGTGCGAGCCGCGTCGTTGGCGGGGGCCCTCCGAGGGGCGCGAGCCGCGTTTTGAGCTGTGAATGATGTGTCAGCGCTAACTAAAGGCCGAAGGCCGCTGGTCTGCCGGATTACTAGGTAAGAATGTGTTAAGACTGACGGTGCACCATCGCCAGGCATTTGAAAGATACTCACGTAGCGGATAAGAACGTTGAGCTTCACGCACAGCTGAAGTTCAGTCCGACATGAAATGGAAGGCTGAGGATGGCCGATGGCCGAGCGATAGATAGAAGCTGTAGGAACACTTGGACAATGGTTATGCTGAACCGGCTGTGGGTGCAGAAAGATAGTAGTGCCTTTCGTTTGGGAAGCTTATGAGGAGGTTGAAGTGGTCAGGGAAGGATTGGAACGGACTAAGAAATTCGAACGATGCTAGGAAGGAAGCGGATGATGGGGGCGCTTGGTGAAAGAAGACCCTTTGTAACGGAGATACCTTGACTAAGGATCGAGGAGAGACTAGATGATGTGCTAGATCGCTGAAGCGCTACACAGAAAATAATTCTGACAGGCAGAACTGGACGTGACAAGTTTGGATCAACAATCATCGAGACGGTGAGTGATGAAGGTGAGAACTGGACGTCTTAAAGTATCTGAGAGAACTGGAGGAGTAAGGGAGACGGATTCATAACTGAGCAGGACTTGGTGACTGATTGCCGGACGACGTAAACGAGGAAGTAGTAGAAGGGCACAAAACCCGATTTTGTGCCATTACGTGCTGAACACAGGAAGGGATATAGTGTCATTTAGTCGAGCGTTGGTTCTAAGAAGGATGGATCAGCTCAGGGAGAGTAATGGCCGTGAGTAGTGACAGGCAGCAAAGACCTGGCTTCTTTCATAGGCTGAGCGAGTTCTACGGGGAATGCAGAAGAGGAAATGAATGAAAGGTATAAATCTTGATTGACATGATCGTCACTTCTAAATTTGTCCAGCAGATGGTAGCAGGAGACCATGAGAAAGCCATGAACTGCGTTATCATGAGCTTGAGACTCAAATTCCCATAATACATTCGAATTGCACGAATATACAAAAACTACTGAAATACTGGTGAGACTTATATTAATTTTCGGACTAGGCGATTATGCTAAATGCTTGTTTAGCGATGAGCGTGGGCTCTTAACGCCAGAGGTTGTTGACAACTTGAGTTTAAGACAAACCGGTTCGCGCTGAATTCGGGAAGTAGAATAGCAGATGCGTACCCGACGCCTTAGAAAACATGTATTGCCTTAAACGCCGCTCTCTGGTGGCCAGCTAGAGCCGCACAAGAGATCGACCAACTACGCGTATTTAAATGAAAAATAGGCAGAATTACGGGAGCAAAACGAGATACTCAGACAGCACGACCCCTAAATATAAAAGAAACAACAAAGAAACAAACCCTTATCGAACCAGACTTAACACCCGGACTCGTCCGTGACTTTAAAGAATCACATCCTGTTTAAATAAGCTGAAGCTGTGGCAGACAGCCTGCGGGCCTCTGGGATTAGGGGCAGGGTGTGCCGAGGAGCGACTGGGCTCCTGGCGGAATGGAGCGATCTAAGCCAGCAACTGAGGCGAGGGCTTCGGGGCCGGGCGGGAATGCCGGAACGAAATGCTGAATTGAGAGCCGATTAGGCTGAGATGAGGTGAACCCAGCTCGCTGACTGCACTAAGCGTTCGGTTGTCCCTGAGACGTACAGATTGACCCGCCCAGGGGCGACATGAACATGCATTGAAGTGCTGGTGCACTGACTGAGAGCTGAGCGAACGGCTGATGAACGGACAGGAGCGGTACGTCTTACCTGGCAACGCCCTCGATGGGCGGGAGAGGTTATGGTATGATGAGACTGAAGAGCCGGCTGGGAGCCAAGACACGGAAGTGAGCGCAGTGGTCCGGAGGCAGCGTACGCCCGGCGACGAACAGGAGGAGACCGTCCAGGTAATGGAGCCAGTTCATGATGAGACAGCAGAAGGAACGAAAGCAGGTCTTGGGGAGAACCTGCGCACGACTGCGGGGCAGCGTCGGAGAGCCGCAGCAATTGAACGATCGTGAACCGGAGCAGGGAACCAGGCGGATGACGGAATGTGACCACGACATGAAAAGGGAAGATGTCCCGCTTCGACGCCGCCGATGGAGGCCGAAGGAAGGCTAGGCGCGGCAGTTGGATCTGTGAGGAGCCACTGGAAGATAACAGAAGTGCAGCCGGCGGCCAAGGGATGATTCCTGGACCTGAGCGGTGAAAGAAGGGAAGGACGATCTATGGTGCTCTGCAGACCAAAGACGAAGCACAGCTGACGAGCAGGCAGATCCCCGGAAGCTCGTCTTCTTGAATGGACCGGCTTGACGTTGATTGGCTGGGACGCGCAAGGGCGCCGATCCTGATTGGCTGCAGCAGGGTGTGACGTGATTGGAGAGGATCAGCTGTGATGTAGATCAGCTGTGTTCTGTCTCCCAGCTTGAATTTACGCCTTAGCTCCATGACTAAGAAACAAAAATCAGGAAGATCACTTTTGCTGGAATCCACTGTGAATACAAATACATATTAATATTGGCATAATGGAGAATTGTAGCAATTCAAATATATGGATTTCAATGTTTCTTTGCAAATAAAAAATGTATCATATTTTTTCTTCGATCCGAAAATTAGAGAACAGGAGTGAAAAAGTGAACACTTTTTCACTCCTCTAAAACAACATCATCAATGTATGTCACAAATTAAAGAAAATCTTGGAAAAATAAACTCTGGGTTTGTTAATGGTATCAAAATATGATTTTTGTGTCAATATTTGAAAATATTAGTAATATTAAACCAAAGGAAAAAATAACTGTTGTATTATTTTCTGAAAAGAATATTTCTCTGAAGATGTTAAAGTGCTAATTGAGAGCTAATTATCATGTTTTATTTGGGAGACAAAATAAAGACTCAATAATCACGAGGGAGAAGATTTTTGCTCCATTTACTCATTTAAGGATTGACGTGTAAGAAAACATTAACAAGGACAATAAGCCACAGAAGCCATGAGGTTAAACTGTATCATCAGTGTTTGGTGTATCTTCAAAATTGTAAAGCTCTTGTGGGGAGGATAGGATAGAAAGAGCATGTTTCTTGAAACTAGCTCACTAACCAAGCTAGCTAACATTACTGTCTGTATTCTGTTATGATGTGTGTATCATGCTGTGTGTATGTATGTGCATTTACTTATCCATCCATCCATCCATCCATCCATCCATCCATCCATCCATCCATCCATCCATCCATCCATCCATCCATCCATTCATCCATCCATCCATCCATCCATCCATCCATCCATCCATCCATCCATCCATCCATCCATCCATCCATCCATCCACTCTATTCTTTTTCAGCTCATTTATTTATGCATCTATTTATATAGCTATGAATTTTTATTTTATTTATTGAAATAATAAAAGAAAGAACCTTAAACACATTGTTTAACAGGTTTTGCATTTCATTCAACACATTTTCTCTTTTGGTTTTATCATCCAGTGTGTCAGACACACATCTACACGCACACACACACACACAAATAATTCACATGCACAATAACGTATAGGCCGTAATGTTAGTTAGCTTGGTTAGATAACTCGCACTAGTTAACTTCAAAGAAGGCTAATCGGTTGATTTGTGACAATAACCCTGTCACAGCATTTATGATTGACACACACAAACATTTGTGAGGTAAAAAATAAAGATAATTATATCTAAAAGTTCTTGCTGTGCGAAATATTATTGTTAAGGGGTGACACTTCGGACTCAGTGTGTATGGTTTACATAAAAATATTTTCCTGACTGTCACAACTGGTAAGAAACAAAGATCTGCATTAAATTCCATAGGAAATAAATGAGGGTCATTTTGGAATCACTTATGGAAGACAGGGGTAGAGATATAAAAACATGCTATTTGTTAAAATGTTTAAAAGGTAAATTAAAAATTTGAATTGCATGATAACATGTTTGTTGAGGAATACCTGGAATATGAAGTGATGAAAACTTTTCATTACAAAGATATTGCAAAAAGACGACCTCACCAGGTCCAAAAGGACCCACTTATGCATCAGAGGGTTAACAGTGAAATAAAATCATATTTCACTGTTTTCTTTTTATTACCACAACAGCTAAAACGAGAGAGCTGGAGCTGCAGAAAGATGAATTAGACAAGCTGAAACAACAACACCAAGGTATTTTTTTAATTGTCCAAGTAAATAAGCTTAAAGAACAAGAACAATTTTGATAAACTTAATAACTCTATATTAACTTCAACTGCAGGGATGGATAACTAAAAGAAATGACTTTTTTATTTAACCAAAAAAGTGATGATAAGATGCTTGTACTTTTATTATTGTATTTCCAGCTCAGGCAGGAGAGCTGAGCAGTGTTAAAGCTCTGGCAAATATCACCGAAGACCAAGTGGAGTCTCTGAGAAGAGAAGGAGAAGGTTAAATATCCTTATTGAACACTCATATTATCATTTCAACAACCTCCAAGGCTCATAACTGTATTTCTTTAAGTGTCTCTTTTTTAACATATAAGTAACTAAGAAACAAAAATCATTTCATTTTTGTCAAATTATATTTTTTCTTTGGTCCACACACAGTCCAGACGAAAGAACTGGAGGTGCAGAAGAAAGAGCTCGACAAGCTAAAAGAACAACACCAGGTATGCCAATAATTAAAAGAAAAGAAAAAAAAACTCTTATTAAATGTATCAAAACATTACTTTTTATGTCAGCTGCCATGATTAAAAATATTAACAAATATTAAAATGAAGCAGAAAACAAAATTCTGTCATTGTGATAATTAACAGTCATAAGAATATTATATTTATATTAGACCTGCAGAGCTGACAAGAAAGAATCAACAAAGACACCAATGTCTTTTTATTAAGTGAATAAATTTTGTTTTCTGTATTGAAAAACTGAGGATAATTATTCTGTCTTCTGTGTTTCTGGATAAATGTAAAAGGAATCCGACAAATAATCTTTTAAAGCTATTGATAGCTACTTTTTTTGCTTTGCATAATTTCAGCTCATGCAGAGGAACTGCTGAGAGTTCAAACCAGGGCAAACGGCACTGAACAGCAGGTGGAGGCTTTGAGGAGAGAAGGAGAAGGTTTGTGAATTCACAAATAAACTCACTATGACAACAATAACGTTTATAAAAATGTTACATTTGTTTAAAATAAAGAATGAATTATTATTGTTAAAAATATGACCAAATGTTTAATCCCACATTCTTCTTTTTTATTCAAATCAAATAAGCTTATAGTGGATAATTTCATGGTTGATCCTAATAATTACTTCCTGACTTACAGTGAAACGAGTGGCTTTCTCAGCTTCCTTGCTGGCATCAGGTGGTGGAGAAACTGGACCATTTAACACACAAACACCTCTAGTCTTCAAACATGTTGTTTCAAACATTGGAAATGCCTACAACCCAAACACAGGTACCTCTGTTTACATCATGATGATGACTATTATTATTATGTATTTATTATTATTATTATTATTATTATTATTATTATTATTATTATTATTATTATTATTATTATTATTATTATTATTATTATTATTATTATTAATTTTAATTTTATTGTTATTATTTTGCATTTCAGGTTTTTTCACAGCTCCAGTCAGAGGAGTCTACCACTTTGAGTTCTATATCTTTGGACATGGACATGCTTCATATAATACAGGTGCTGGGTTGACCAAGAATGGAGGACATATTTTTTTTGCATATGAACATCAGCCTTCTGATGCTGCTAAATCTGCTAATGGTGTCACATTGCTGCTAGAGGTTGGAGATGTTGTATTTTTGCGTCAGTGGCAAAACTCAAGAATTTATGACAACCAAAATCGTCACACAACCTTCAGTGGTCCTCTGCTTTTCACCATGTGAGCAGCAAGCAGGGCTGATTTTCATCATCATCTCTATAACATGTCAGAACTGACATTGAGCTACATTGGTGTGAAAAAGTCTTTGCTCTTTTCCTGATTTCTTATTTTTGGAGTGAGGATGGATACTTTCTATCTTTGAAAAGGAATATAATGATTTGTTTTTAATCAACAAAACATATATCTATTAACATAGCAAATAATAAAGCCACTTCAAAGACCAAAACAATATATAATGAACCAGACCAAAATGTTGCCATACAGTGTTTTTCTAAGATGATACATGGCTGTGATTATTGATGATGATGTTTTTATTGAGGAGGCAATAAGAGAAAGTCCTCATTATCATTTGGCTTATGGGATCAAGAGAAGGTAACCCTGGCTTTGCCTTTTGTTGTTTGTCTTTTTTGTGTGAAAAAAAAAATCATCATAAATTTGAACCTCTTAGAAGTGTTCATAAATTCAGAATTTTTTTTGCAAGTAGAGTGGACTTCCTGGAATGGCCCACCCTTCATTTGCTGTTATCTGATTCTTATCAGATAACAGCAAAACAAAGTCCATCTTAGACAGAATGTTTGAACTATATTTTCACTTTTCTTACTCAGATTTGTGAGCCATTCAACAGCCATTGGCTCATGAATGTTTAATAAATTCTAACTATATGATTTTAGTTTGTAGTGGGCTAACTTCATAAGAGATATTGTGTTGCTCATAAAATGCAGGTCTCACTGTATGACTGAATCTAGGTTTCTAGCATACTCTGGTTTGTGACCTCATTGATTAAGTGCTGATTTCTAATAAAAAACAATGAGAATTTTGTTTTCTGCATTTTTCTGGAACATGCATGTAACAATTACACTCACAAACACTATTTCTCAGTGACTGCAAAGCTCTGTGGTTATGTGGTGACACAGGAATATAAACATGTCGCATCAGCATACAGGACAGTTAAGAGATGTTCTTGAAATGTTTTATCTGAGCTTGGAAAAGCACATTGATATTATAATGTGGTGCGACACCAAAGCTTGAGAAACTCCACATATGGTTTTGTTTCCTCATAATTACAGCTGCCAAGTGAATGAAGAGAGTCCTGGGCAGCCAGATACAATTTAATCCAGTTGTTTAGTACAGTACCAGAGAGCCGAAGAAGAGAGTTTGCTATGTAACAATGACTATTTTGTGTCAAGAACAGAATTGTTTTTAAAGAGAGGCGCTCAAGTTAATGTCAGAAATTTATTTAAGATATGTTTGTCCTCTCCATGAGGAGAGGATTCTGTCCATGAAATGCAAGAATTTCTCTGAATTTTTTGTAAAGAGCAACATTTTATAGTTTTAAGAATGAGAATAACACCAACCAACAACACTAAAAACAAACAGACTTATTATAGAAAAAAATACTCTAGATTCAAACCATGTTCTGTCATTTGTTGCAAAATATCGTGCTTTTTGATTTTATAGGACAAGTCCAATGTATCAAGCCTTACTTATCAAGTGTTTCTAAAAAATACAGAAAAAAAAAGTGGTAATGATTAATCACCTAAAGTAAATACAGCTCTGTGGGTGAAGTGAACCCACAGAGCTGCTCTGTACAGACTGAGGACAGAGATCAAAATGTTTTTCCCAGCATTGCTGCTAATCTGCTCTCTTTCCAGCGCTCAGCTGCATGCTGTAGCCGACAGTGAAATCAGGCTAACTAGATCACAGGAAGGAGACACAGAAAATCTTTCAAATAATCAGCAAACCTTCACGCAGGACATCAATGCCGTGCTGAGAGAGATGAGCGCTTCACTGGCTGGACTGAAGGTGGAGTTCAGGTGCTTACAGAAAGATCATGATGGTATGTTTTGAAACAGAAATATGTGACGAGAATAGAAAACAAAACACTCATTGGTGGGTTGGCAAAAGGGATTTTATGTGTTTTATGTATGTATAACTTATTTAAACAAACATTTAAATAGTATTCAGGGTTTTGGTTCAATTATAAGTTAGTTAATCTATGAGTCTGCAGGGTTTTTTTTCAGTTAAAATAATGTTTTTCTGTGGTGTTGGCTCTTTTGCAAAATTCCGGATCAGGCTTAAGAACTGATGTCTGTTAAAGCTGCAGCAACATCACATCCCGCTTTTCTTTCACAAAAAGCGGGGCTCTGAAGAAGGACAAAGGTTGAAGGCTGGAAAGTTTATGAGCATACTAACATCACATGATTCACCTAGCATTATTTACACTAACATTGCTGAAATTTATCATTTGAAGCTGTTATTGCATTTATTTGTGACATGGCTTTCCTCCTGGTCACTTCACCTTTTTGCCAAATCATAGCCACTTTGATTTTATACCAAGCAAACCTTTTCTCACCCATGTCTCTAAATGTTGCATAATAGCTTGTCTTATGGTAGCATCAATAATTGTAAGGATAATAAAAAAGCCCAAGTCTCACACAAAATTTAAATTAAGAAGCTATTTCTCCTGCAAAAACAGGTTAGGTAAAATCACCTAATAGATTTATTTACTGAAAGAATAATGGCTGTGTCCATAACGGCTTATATCTTTGTTTTTTCCTTTATACACCAACAGCTAAGACCAGAGAACTGGAGTTGCTAAAGAATGAGTTGGAAAAGATAAAGCAACAGTTCCAAGGTATCTCTTACATAAAAAAATGAAATAACATGTTGCAAACTAATGATGTCACATATTTGCTTTCCATAATTTTTAAAACATCTCAAGATGAACTTGTATTACAGTTAGTAGTGTGTATTAAACAAAAACTTCTTAAAATACTAATCATTATGCAAATAATAAAATGATTTTTTTTCTTTCACTCCTCTTTTTATTTATTGTACATCATCTCCAGCACAGGTAGAAGAGGTGACCACAGTCAAAGCCTTGGCAAACAGCACTGAACACCAAGTGGAGGTTTTGTGGAAAGAGGGAAAAGGTAAGTCAATTTATAATTGACCTCACAATTCAAAAAAATATATAACTATCTTGTTTATAACTAATATCAATTGTCTGTTTGTTTTTTCTTATTTTAGAGCAAGTGACAAAAGTAAGACGTCTTGAGCAGCAGTACCAAGGTATTTATGACTAACAATAAATCATGTTGTGATAAATGACACATTAAAAAATGTCTTAAATATTTAGAACCAAATAAAGCAGATTTATGTTAAACAATAGAAAAAGTTGTCACCAAAGATCAAAAATTCGTCTTCACCTGGTTTCTAAACACCTACAAAAATGCCACAAGACGTAAATACTGCTTTCTCTATTTCAGCGAAACAAGTGGCTTTCTCCGCCTCAGTGTTCACTGGAGGAGCTCAAGAACATGTCGGACCATTTAACACAGACACAGTTCTGATCTTCAGACATGTTGCTACTAATACAGGAAATGCCTACAACCCGCATACAGGTGCACAGATTTATGTGTTCATCTGTAATGAGTTGCTCTCTTTTGAGAGCCTGACAAAAATATGGTTAATTCTCACTAATTTTGCCAATAATTATTTAAAATTTTGACAGGGATTTTTTCTGCACCCGTCAGAGGAGTCTATCATTTTGAGTTCTACCTTCATGGCCATGGACATGCGTCACATCCTACAGCTGCTTCGTTGGTCAAGAATGGGCAGCAAATCTTCACTGCCTATGAATGGCAATCTTCCAGGTCTGTTAATCCCTCTAATGGAGTGAATTTACATTTAGAGTCTGGAGATGTTGTTTTTGTGCGTCTCTGGCAGAACGCAAGAATTTTTGACAATGGTAATTATCACACAACCTTCAGTGGCCATCTGCTTTTCCCTTTGTGAGCACAAAACTTTTCTGATTCTCTTTGCCCATCAGGTTTTAGTTTTGCGACTCATAATCAAACTTTGCAGAAGGTTGCATTTTTACATAATGTTTTGATGATGTTCAAATAAATATTGGCAGCCGAATTTGCTGGCTTGACCAGTACAGTACTGGGATATACTTATGATCAGCTTTACATCAGCAAGTTCAAGTGTCTGTAATTTTACTCATGCAGAAAAGTAAAATCAAATCTTTAAAAATATTGTTTATTTCAGCCTTTATTGTCTTTTAAACATTTAAATAATTGCCTAATTTGGAACAAAAAAAGAAACCGTAATGAAGAATAAAGAAACATAAATATAGAACCAGAATTACAATCAAAAGGGATATAAGAAATTCAATCATACAATTTTTAAACAGAATTAAGAGTATTCCTGAAAATTATATATAGGACTTTAATTCTCAGCATACATTAAATGTTTAATCGTGTTTCTGCACTAACTTACAATATGCCATGATGACGTTGTTTGTTCTAATTGTAAATGTTATATTTTAATTTGCTGTAAGCTGAAAATCATTATAACATAAATAAAGGTGTTTCAAACTATTATATTTCAAATAAAAATGTTAATGAACTTTTCACTCACATCTTTGTTCAAACTTTGCATCAGGTGGATTTTATTGCCAGGCTTCAAAATACAAAACAATGAAGAAAAGCAAAAGATAGTCATTTGCTCTAAATTTGTTGAAATAGTAACCATAAGGAAAAAGAACGACAGTCTGATAATGTTATGAATTTTCATCTTCGTCACCTGATCAACATCAGACTTTGAAAATAGTGTACAATGTTAGATTAAAAGTGCAAGATCCTTTCCTTATTAAAATAAATCTGTGGAATGTCATTATCTGTTCTTCTTACAAGGTGTCCTTTTTTCTGTTTGTATAGAAATGTGTTTTATCAATATTGCTGATGTAATGCAAAATTCAAGCTATTCTGACTAACGAAATATAGTGTATCTGATTAATTTGTTTGAGGAGTTTGGAAAGCAACTTGTTTCTCTGACAAAATTAAGAAGAGAAAAGTAGTGAAGCTGCTCAGAGGTCTGACCTGCAGTTTTGTACCAACAGCGTAAAACACTGGAAATACTTCATATTAGCTTGGTGTGATGTGAATTTTATTTTTTGTTGGAATTTTTAAAAAAGTAATAAAGTTCACATTGACTAATGGTTTAATTTTTTTGATGGATTACCTTTTCATTATTTTTTGTTGAGACAAAACAATTTTTTTTCTTTAATAAAAAATTTGATTTTTTTTACAAAATATTTTTTATAAAAAAATTCACATATTTTTAATGTATTTTTAGAATAAAAATATATATTTCATAAAAAAATATTGAAAAAAATTTCACACATTTTTTAAAACTGTCAATATGTTGTGACAGTTTGGTATGATCTATTTAACTGTGTTTAAACAGATTAACTAGATCTGTTAGATAAAATGTAATTGCTATCTCGAAAAAAAACAATCAGAGGCACTGGGTGGGTTTTAATGCTGTAAATGACAATCTCATAAGGCTGCTAATCCTCCCTTGCACACACACACACTCCTAAGTACACACCCACAGAAACGACATACAATGTTCAAAGTCCAATGTTTTATTACAATCTGGAAAGTGATAATGAGCTATTGTCAAAGAAACTATTTAAGGGTTGGATTAAGGCAGAAAACACCAAGTAGACCACCAGGAACAGACTGAAAATGGAGGCGTCAAAAGTTGCAACTTCAACGTCGCTATCTTGTGGGGACACAGCTCAGCATGAAGCACATTTAAGGCAAACTGAATCACAGATAGGAGACACAAAAAACCTCACAAATAATCAGCAAACTTGTACACAGGACATCAATGCTGTGCTGAGAGAGATGAGCGCATCGTTGGCAGGACTGAAGGTTGACATGAAGTACTTAAAGAAAGATAATGAAGGTATGACGCTCCAGTAGATGTAAATCCTTAGGAATCAATCCTTTGAATAATATAGTGTTATATGTATATGTTATACTGTTAATGTAAAAAATACATTAATGCTCACTATTCACCACAACAGCTAAGATATTACAACTTCAGTTCCAGAAGGAGGAGCTGGAGAAGCTGAAAACAACAGCAACAAGGTATAAAACAAAGAAAAATTTTTGAAGTAAAGCACTGAAAATTTAAGTTTTGAAGCATTTTAGATGATTATGTTGAATAAAGGTGACAGTTTAAAAGATGTTTTAATAATGCAAACAGGACGCAAAAATTGTATTATGTGTTCATAATTTAATATTGTTATATTGTCACAACTCTATTAAATGTTATTGTAAAGTTTGTTCTCTTCAATTCTTCAGTCAAGGAAAGAGAGTTGGAGCTCCAGAAGAAAAAGCTGGAGAAGCTAAAAACAACAGCACCAAGGTATTTAGATAGCAATAAACTGACTTACAAAAGTAGATATGATAAGGACCTCAACTTGTTTTATCAACTTTGTGTCACCAATTAATTTCTCTCATCTCAAGTCCAACCATATTGAACAACTAGAACTAATTAAGCATTTTACGGGTTTCAGCTAATAATAATTTTTGTCCTAAAAATTTTTTTCAAATCTCTTTGACTCAATTCTACAGAAAGTCAACTCAAACGTCTAAGTTGTTCCAAACTAAAAAAACTGACATGTCCAAAATGACATTATCACACATATTGTACTTAAAAAAAACAGCTAGAAATTAATTATTTTCATAATGTTTTAACATGTTTAGGTTTTCAGAGAGCCTGTACATTCAAGAAAAGAAAAGTAGAACCAACTTAATTGAATTGATTCAAGTGACAACAAGTAATTAAATTATGTAGATTCAACTTAATAAATTAAACTGGTTTAACTTAACTAAATTGGATGAATTTAATCGACTGAGTCAGAAAATTATGACATATTGAGTTGGATAAACTTAATGAATTGAATTAGATGATCATAATATATTGTGTTGGATAAAGTTAGTAAATTGAATTGTGTAGAACTTAATTTACTAAGTTAAGTTGAGTTGGTTAAATTTCACAAATTAGGTTGGATAAACTTAATTGAATAAGTTGTTTTCGATGGAAGCAATTCAACTAACTTGGTTCAACTCATTTCTTTTCAGAGTGAATTCAAGAAATAAATTAAATAAAATGTTCAACCATAATGAACCTCCCAGGTTCAAATACTGGCTTCGTCTCCCACAGACAAAAAAATAAAATACAATAAAAACAGAAAACTGTGTTCTGTTGGATGTCATCCATTCAAATGAATAAAAGTTAAATATAGCATCAATAAGCAATGGTTTTATCTAAATGTTTATTATCAAATAACATCATGATAAGAGTTTGTTCTCTTCAATTCTTCAGTCAAGGAGAGGGAATTGGAAGTCCAGAAGAAAGAGCTGGAAAATCTAAAACAACAGCACCAAGGTATTTAGAAAATAATAAACTGACTTATAAAAAGGAATAGTAGGAAATCGTTTTATCATCTTTGTGTCACCTACCAATTTCTTCCCTATCAAACCTAATCAGAACCAACTAAAACCAATCAAGAATGGTGTGGGTTTCAGCTAATATAATAATTTTATAACATGACAATGATGATTCAGTGATCACCATGACTTTTATTTGTATGATTTCAGCTCAGGCAGAGGAACTAACCAGTGTTAAAGTCAAAGCAAACAACACTGAAAATGAAGTGGAGATTCTGAGGAGAGAAGGAGAAGGTTTGTGAATTTAAATAGAAACTCACTGTTGTAACTAAACTAAACTATATATATTGTTAACTTAATAAAAGTTAACTAAAGAAAAGCTATCTAAACTACAGTTCATCAAGTTTTAAATTGTTTGGATACTAATAAGGTTTAAATAATTTAAATATTTAATTTGATCTTCTTAAAGAAGAGAAACTTAAATGTTCTGAACATAACATTGACTAAAGTGGATTCTTTCAAATATTTTTCTAAACAAATTATTGTTTAGATCACAAGTAACTATTAAAAGCTAATCCATTTAAATTTTGGCCTCACAGTGAATCGAGTGGCTTTCTCAGCTCCTTAATGGACTCAGGTAGTGGAGACATTGGACCATTTAATGCACAGACAAATCTGGTCTTCAGGCGTGTTATTGCAAACATCGGAAATGCATACAACCCAAATACAGGTACAATAATTTTTACATTATGAGTGGTATTATTTATGAAAACTATAAAATTGAATTAAAACCTAAAAACATGTTCCCAGGGTTCTTCATTGCACCAGTGAGAGGAGTCTACCACTTTGAGTTTTTATCTATGGACATGGACATGCTTCACATGCTTCAGGTGCTGTGTTGTTCAAAAATGGAGAAGCTATCGTTATTGGATATGAACATCAAGCTTCTCACAGTGTTAATGGTGCTAACAGTGCCATCTTGCTATTAGAGATTGGAGATGTTTTGTTTTTGCGTCAGTGGCAAAACACAAGGATTTATGATAACCAAAATCACCACACAACCTTCAGTGGTCATCTGCTTTTCCCATGTGAGGATCAAGGAGTCCAGATTTTTTCAAGAAAACATTGCATCACCATAAGATCATGTCTGAACTGAATGCTTATTTTTAGCTACACTCTAAAAAGTTTTTTTTTGCTGTTCTTAATTTTATGGACTTGTTTACATTAATCTCACTTAATTCATTTGGTGTAGTGATGTCAACTTATTTTTTGCGTTCAATTCAAAAAGTTACAAATGTAAATAATTTAAACTTTTTACTTTGACTTTCTTGAAACAATTGAGTTAAATTCCAGTTTTGTATAATATGTCTGACCAATTCAGTGTATTATGATGATCCAACACAATTTGCTAGGTTTTTAGAGCTTAATTTTTTAAGTGTATTTAATATTACAAATTTAAGTCACACTTGCTGAAATCACTTATTTTCTGATGAATAATTGTAATCTTTTTAACTAATTCCACAGACTTAAAAGTCTGTGCAAACTTTTAAGTTGTTCCAAACTAAAAAACTAAAATGTCCAAAATTACATTATCACTCACATTGTACTTAAAGTTCAAATTTGAATAATTTTAAATGTATGTTTTAACAAGTTATTTTTACAAAAATTCTGTACACTGAAAAAAGAAAATAGTGGAACTAAGTTAATAAATAAGAGTGGGAAGACATGCAGCATATGTCGTCAGGCTGGAATCAAACCTGCGACTGCCTCCTCCAGGAATGCAATTTCTTTATGACTCGTGGTTAACCGCTAATCATTGTTTACACTTAGTAAATTGAGTTGGATAAACTTACCATAATTTAATTACTTGTTACCACTTGAAGCAATTCAATTACTTTGGTTCAACTAATTTATTTTTAAATTGTAGATAAAAATCATTTTTACATTGTTAGAGGTTTTAGACATTCTGCTTCCCTGGTATTATTACATCAAACCGATTCTCAGCAGGCATGATTGGTGGATTTTTTTGATAAAAATATTTTTGTGTTTATTTTGACACCAGACATAAGAAAACCAATAATAAAGGTTCACTTTCTTTAGAGCAAATTTTTCAATGGAAGAAATTTTAATTTGTTTTAATGAATCTCTGCTGCACTGTAAAAAAGGAACCTCAGGGGTTATCACATTAACAAAAGAATATCATGTGTTAACTAAATAATTGCATGTTTGAGCCAAAAACATGATACAATCATGTTGCATAAATAAGATATTCCACAACTTCAACGTTTATAAAATTGAATCATGTTGAGCGAACATGATTCATTATAGTCAGACCGATCCTATGCTGAAGACCATGAGTGAGATCACGCGATATCACGCAAGTTCACGCAAGATTACGGGAAATCACGGGATATCACGCGAGAATGCGCGAGACAATCGGTTTTTTCTCGCAAATGGAATAAAATGTATTCAAGGTGAGATAACGTGATTCAATTACGTCAGCTAGATCTTCCGCCAAAAAAAAGAACGTCGGGGCGTATTACATTAACAAAAAAATATCATGTACCTTTCACACAATAATGTTGGGTTTGAAACGAAAACGTGATAAAATCATGTTGGATAAACAAGATATTCCACGACTTCACATTTATAAAATTGAATCATGTTGAGCTAACATGATTCATTATATTTAGACTGATATTGTGCTGACGACAACGAGTGAGATCACGGGATATCACGCGAGAACACGCGAGACAATCGGTTTTTTCTCTCAACTGGACTAACGTGATTGAATGACGTTATCTCAACTTGAATACATCTAATTCCTCAAGCTCCCAGGCTTGAGGGTCCTGCGCAGTATCTTATATATATATATATTATATATATATATATATATATATATATATATATATATATATATATATATATATATATATATATATATATATATAAATATATATATATATATATATATATATGTGGTGTGTGTGTGTGTGTGTGTGTGTGTGTGTGTGTGTGTTGTGTGTGTGTGTGTGTTTTTTTTTTTTATTCAATATCAATATTTGTCAAAGTTAATCTAATAAAAAAAAAAACACAGTGACGTCAGTTCCAAAGCGCTATTGTGTCAGACTCATCTCCCGCTGAAGAGGATCCAGCGACATCAAGAGATTACGGAAAATCACGCGAGATAACTGGCTTGCACCTTGTTGGGTTTTTTCAAGGGCAGAGGGGAGATTCCTGGCGTGCATCTACTTAATTTGAAGAAGGTAAGAGTCAAACTATTTTCATCTAAATCCATATAAAAATATGTAACTTAAAATTTCTCTACCATTTGCACCATTTTCTACTTGTTCCATACTTGTGTCACATTATTTCATGTTCTGTAGATTAAGTCGTTAGGTTAAGGCAGATAGCTTTTTGTTTACATTTATCGCCGCACCATGTTAGGTACATTCTGTGCGAAAAAAGTCTGCAGAGCCATATGTGGTGTACAAAGCTGCTGCCAGAGACACAAATGGACCCCAGAAATATCACAGTTTTGCTCCTCCTGAGCTCCCTGGAGGTTTAGAGGATTTTTAACACACGGATCTAACATCAGTCTATTTCTAACTATTTTAATTCTATTTCAGTAATGTTACTATGGAGGTAAATGTAGATACACACACACTTTGGTACCTTTCTATCATCATCGAGATTCTTAATTAATTATGGTAATAAAAAGTCCTACATTTCAGTCGGTGAAACCTGCAGAAAGCATTGCTTTCTGAGCTTTGTTAAATGTTCCTTAAATACCTGTCAGTTATGGATTTCTAGTATATTTTGTCAGGCTAAAACTCTCAATGGATTATCCATTATTACAGACTTGAGCTTTCTATTTTTTTTCTTTAAAATACATATTCCTCTGCTGTAAAGATGTTGGGGTTTTTTGGACTCTTCTTTGTTGTCCCCAAATAATTGTAGCTCAGAAACATTATTGATGTTCATTGGTTTAATTTTGAAATGTTGATGTTTTTTGTGTTGATTGTTTGTGCTCATTTTGACCTATGTTACTATTACTTTCTACCATGTTCAATTCACCATTGTTCTGCACATATGTGCCTGCATGTGTCCAGTGGTTATATTCATGAGGCATTCAAGGGACTTGTACTAAAAGATACAACTCAGTTCAGTATGAATTGCATATTTTAATGGCTGAAAATATATATGATCTCTTTCAGAACATCACCTGTCTGTAATCCACCTGCGTAAGTACTGGTCAAGGGGCTCATCGGCTATCAAGTTATAGATTTCAGTGGCTAATAGTAAGTTTTGCCAGATCTAAAGTGACTGAATGTATGTTAGAGAGCCTATAAAGCTAGGGTTCAGCTAAACATTTATTTGGCCAGTCTGTTTTATTTGTCTTTATTTGCGTGGGGATGTGGAAATGTAAGGAGTGTAGTCTCTCTCTGTCTCGTAGATATGACCTGTTAAAACATTTTACACTTAAACACCGGCATATGCGACGTTATCCATGCCCACACATAGACTGTCCATGTACTTGTAAGACATGGAATGCTTTGCATATTCATTTAAGTAGAAGGATATAGACTGTGTTGACCATTCTGTACTTTTCACATATTTCTTTGGTGATATATTCATGTCTTTATTTAAACATCTAACAGCTTCAGTTAGATGTTTAAATAAGATGTTAAACTCCATTTTAGTCATGGCATAATGAAGGGATACTAACAATTTTAAATATCTTTCAAAACAGACTGCAAGCCACTGATCACTTTTGTTGTGACTTCCTTTGAATGCAGCCATGTTTTCAAGTGTGTGAACCTATACTGCTGGAGTTTGAGATTGTTCTCATTGTTTTTTGATCTGCATATTTAGGAAGACACTGCTGAGGTCAGACGAGAGTGCATCCTCAAATGTCTGTGTGTACCTAAATGAAGATCCAGAGAAGCTGGTGAGGGAGTACATGGTATGTAAAATTCTCTTTGTGTTTACAATAGAACTCCTGAGTTGTTAAAAATACTTTCACCAACTAAGGTCCATGAGTGACTCAATCAATGTCAGTCTTAATTTATTTATTTAATTACATGTGAATTGTCTCCCCCCCAATACCCTTCCCTAACTCCCTTAGGACGTTGATGAATGAAATGGCAAAAGCCGAGACTGTCCTCGGAATCGTCATTTGAGCAGAGGTGCAGAGGCTGCCGATGCACATCTGGATGTTGGGATTGTCCTGGAGGAGGTGGAAGTTATGAACAGCTTGGGCAGTGTATCTTCTGCAATAGTGATGCTGCTGGGACTAATCTACGCACTAAACTTGAGCTACCCTCAAGTTTAGTGCGTTCAGCACTCAACTTGCTCAGTAACTCAAGCATACCTTTGAAGTAATACAGAAAATAATAATGAAATTGAATGGAAATAACTTATCAAAGAAAGCACAAGTTCTCAATATGAAACTCGCTGCTAAGTTGAGTAAAGTTTCATATGGAAAATGAGTGTTTAAAGTCTGCAGTAGAAAAGATTTATATTGTTACAGTTCTCTTAAGTTGAGCAACTATACTGACATGTTTATGTTGTAAAGAATTGGCTGGGAAATGAAACTGTAGTTGTTTTTTTATTTCAATGTCCAACTCAGCTGTGTTTTGTGCTGTGTAAAAAAACGATGTATAACAATTCTGAAATACAATTGTGTTGTACCTTTCTAATTGTTGAGTGTTCTTCCTACACTTTCACCTAGTGCTATCTTAAAATGCTTGATTAACGCTTGAAAATATGTCTTTGAATTAACGTCATGAAATAATGGAAAGGATTTCCACACGATTAACTAGCTGTCTTTTAGCATGAAGCATATTTGTTGAGCTAACTTGCTTTTAGTGAGTTGGACCTACTGAATCAGGTAGTGTGAAGGTACCACTGTAAAATAAGGTGGTTTCAACTAGATTTACATTCATCTTAATGAAGTTACATCAATGATTTGGTCCTAAACATTGCAGATTAGTTGGGGCTGGCTGTATTGCATTACACTGGGTCACGCTATAGTAACTGAGTTAAAGGAACCTTTAAAACATGTTGAGCCAACACATTTCATTTGAATTTGAATAACCTTAATGAATGGAGTTGAGCCAACTCATTTGATTTACAATCATCCATTGCATTACCATAATTCTGGTTAAGCCAACATATTTGGTTTAAATTAGAACAACCTTAATGAATTATGTTTTGCCAACTCATTTATTTATATAAGAATAACCACAATATATTACGTTGAGCCAACATGTTTGATTTAGAATCACCCATTGAATCACCATTGTAACAAGTGGAGCCAACACATTTGCTTTACATTGGAATAATCTTAATAAATTAGGTTGACCTAACACATTTGCTTTAAATAGGAGTAACACAAGTACATGGTGCTGAAATAAAGCAAAGTAATCAGGTGGAAATCCTTTCCATAATTTTTTTATGTTCATCCAATGACTTATTTTTTTCAGTGTGTGTAGCAACTGTTTATTTTAGAAGTAAAAATAAAGTATCTTTGATTGAAACACACTTTTGTCATTTTTTATTCTTTAGTTTTGGTTTATATATTAAGTGCATTGAAAAAACAGACAATTACAGCAGCACGATGAGGGAAAAGATGATTAATCATAAAGTCCATTGTCCTTTTTCAAGCTCACCAAGGGAATAGCATTTACACATTTGGTGTGTGCATATTAAATGCAAATGCAATTATTATGTTTCTAATAGGCTAAATTAATCATAATTTAAATAAATAAAAAAGTATCAATCATATTCAAGCTAATCGATATAAAGTAAAACAGAATTTTCAAAATACCAATCAAGAAAAGTTCAATAATTTAATTAATTGTCAAATGGTCAAGCAGAATGAGAGGAATACAAATAAATTAAATAAATATCAAGCTTATGTCTAGCTACATTTTGTTCTGATCAATTTCCTTTTAAGCATCTCTGCCTCAACATCAATGTAAATGTGTTGGAACACGAAACAACATCAGCAAACAAGTTACCTTCCTAAGGAGAGTGGGGCATACTTGGCCACAATCAGGTGTGACAGAACCCAGGTGACATTCCAGGTGACACCACCTACAACTGTGGCAAAACAACGCTCCAATGAGCAATCGATCAGATGTTTCACATGTAAAAGCACTACTGTCACCAATGATTTGGATCATTTTGTGTTGATGACGCCAGCAGCAAGCCACAATCACCGTGAAAACAGGTGAGGATGTTCGAACTGTGCGCTGAGGCGGGGTTTTAAAGAAGCTGGCAGAGTCCGTGGCAACACAAGAAGTGGGCCTGCAAAATAAAAGTCCATTACTAATTGCGGGTTACACAAACAAATTTCTGACTTATTCTGACCATAAATTAATGGATGATATGGTACCTGATAAATGTGATACAGCAGTGTGGACTCAATTAAAAGAAGTCAACCAAAAGGCTTTTGCAATGGAGCTTGAACCACATTTAAGGTGGTTCAATGAGGTCAATGACATTTGGTGATAGAAAGCCTCTGATGTTTTCATTTCCTTATAAATGACAGAAAGATAAACTTTGCTCCCTAATCCTTGTTTATTCATTTACAATAAGAAATCAAACTCTTATCAGCAACACGAGCTACTTGTAATCGACATTACTATAAGTATAATGTATACAATATGTATTATCCCTCCAAAACGCTTTTTAAAATGTTTATTTTTATTTTTATGTATAGAAGATGGTGTCTAGCTTACCAATTTGTGTTTATGATTGCAAGTTAAATTTTTAAATGACAAATCAAAAAATAAAATTATTATCTTATAGATTGGGGGGTTTGGGGGAGGGAGTAATGGTAATGATTACCTGGCCAGTCACAGATAAAAAAAGATATTTAAGACGTGAGTTAGCTTTTAAGCCTCAAACGTGAACTCCAAGGCCTTAAGACTCAAGAAACAGAGAAGATGTTTCTATTTCTTTTGCTAGTCTGTTCTTTTTCAGCAGTTCAGCTTCAAGGACAGAATGATCCTAAAGGAGTTGAACATTTAAAGCAACTTGATGCACCAGAAGCAGAAGCAGGATCTGTTTTTACCCGCCAGCAAGTCTGTTCAAATGACATCCATGCTATTCTAAGAGAGGTGAGCGCTTCAGTTGCAGGACTGAAGGTGGGCATGGAGTACTTACAAAAAGAAAATGAAGGTATGATAAATCACTTTTAAAAACTGACTTTACCAAACAACATTAAATAAACTTGAACCAATGAATAACTCTTGGTTCTATTTTAGCCCAAGCAACGAAGACAAGAGAACTGGAGCAATTGTACCAAGGTATAACATTATGCATCGTGCAAATTCACAAGATAATTTATATTGTTTCTTGTCTTACATGGGAACTTGTATTTAAATAAACAAACATGCAAGTTGTCTGTTTATTTAAATAGTATTTTGCCAATAAATGGACTTTGAAAATGGTTTTACTTGCCCAAGCTTCTGTTTGTATTTGTGTTCTGTGTTTTTTCAGCACAATCAGCTAAAGTTAAAGAATTGGAACGGCAAAAGTCAGAGCTCCTGCAACAATACCAAGGTATATATGTTGTCACTTTCAGCAACACTGAACAATAAAGATACAAACTTTCCTATGTATTTTCTGACACATTTTAGTGGTGGAATGCAGTTAAAATATCTATAGACTTTGAAATTGATTCATTTATTTTTTTTTAATCAAATAGCAACGTTTGATATATTAAGAAACATTTTTGAATTCCGATTAAATTTGGTCGATAGCTATGATTAAATGGACAGATTTTATTTGAATGATGATGATGCACGACAATGTCTACCTTTGTTTAGAGGAAACTTGAATGTTGTGGCTTTGTTTTCAGCCAGTCAGTTACAGTCACAGTTTCTTACCACAAGTAAACCAACAACTTTGTACAGCATACTGTGGCAATGTTAGAAAAAAGGTTGATGTTTTTATATTTTATAAAAGAGGGTTATTACCATAAACTTTTATAGTGCCAGAAGTCTTAATCCTTTCTGTGTCGCACTTCAATTCTCATGCAGTTTAAAGGGCCACTGAGGAACAAGGCCGAATGTGAGGCTGTGGCTGACAGATACTTTTTCTGTGTTTTTGGAGACTTTTTGTGATACAGCAGTGTATCACAAAAACTTACATGTGGTTTCAGCACACATGGTAAACATGAGCTCAAAGTGAAAGTAGGTCGTTCCTGTGGACAGTGATTTATTTTTCATCCATGAGAAGTACAAAAAACAAAATTAAGACAATTGTGGCATATCACATGTAAGAAAATCCTAACACAGAATTATGGTTGATCGCTACCGACAGACATGAGATGGACAACGCTGTGTTTTCTAACACTAAGACCACATTTACATTTAAGTTCCAGAATTCACAAAAAGGGTTGAATTTATTTTTACCAGTGAAAGTGTGCATTTCTGAAAAGATATTTTGATCTGAGAACATATTTACTAACATTTCGTCTTGTTTGTTATAGTTTCTGCATGATACAAGTTAACATTTTGTGTATTTTTGGTTGTTTTAGCACAAGAGGCTAAGCTGAAGGAGTTGGAATCGCAAAAGATTGAGTTGGACAAGCTAAAGCTGGAGTACCAAGGTATCTGAGTTAAAACTATTTCAGTGTTCAAATCAAACATTAAAAATCAAAGCGGTAAAGAAAACTTTCCTTCCATCTTAACAATGTCTAAGCTATATTTCATTTGGGTAAAGTTTTCCACTTTAATTGTTGTAATTGTAAATCTTCCATAAAACAACGTTATCTGCAGTAAATTCACAGATTTATTTCTCAGTACCTTTTATCATTCTAATTCCAGCACAGGGAGATGAACTGCAGCAAATTAAGATCAGGACAAACTTAACACAAAAGCAGGTGGAGGTTCTGAAGAGAGAAGGAGAAGGTTTGTTGAGGTTCTGGTCGTCATATCACTGGATCAAACTCATAACTGTCTCAAGAGATGCTGCACATAATATTTTTTGTCTTCAGTGAAACAAGTGGCATTCTCAGCCTCCTTACTGGACTCAGGTGGACGGGACATTGGACCTTTCAATGCATACACGACTTTGATATTCAAAAATGTTGTCTCAAATATTGGGAATGCCTACAATTCAAACACAGGTATTGCAATTTTATTAACAAAACACATATTTATGCAATATTAACATCAGAGTGGTATTAAAATAAAATACAATTTCCTACAGGGTTTTTCACTGCCCCAGTGAGAGGTGTCTACCACTTTAATTACCACATCTATGGACATGGACATTCTTCACAAGGTTCAGGTGCTGTGCTGGTCAAGAATGGAGAGTTTATTTTCATGGCATATGAACATCAAACTTCACTCGGCGCTAACTCTGCTAACACTGTCACGTTGCTGTTAGAGGTTGGAGATGTTGTATATTTGCTTCAAAGGGCTAATACAAGGATTTTTGATGATCAGTTGCATTATACCACGTTCAGTGGTCTTCTACTTTTTCCTTTGTGCAGTGATGCATGCTAAGTCATTTGTAGCAGTGTTATAGTGCAGTATAACATGTACACAAAAGATAAACAAACTGCTCAGAAGACAAAATACCACAAATAAAATGTAAATTCACTTTACAGAAGGGCAGTGGTATTAAGACTAATTTACCATAAGGTGTTTTCTGCAGAGAACTTTTACATAATCAGAATGACAAAATATTAATTTTAAACCATGTACACCAAAGTATATCTCACACTATAACTGTAATTTTTGTACTGCATGCTGTATGTCTGATTTGATTTTTAAATAAACTGCATTAACATTGATGGAATAAAAAACATCTAAGCTAGGATGAGCTTCTCACACTGAGCTTAATCTGGGAAGGTTGATGTGTGCACAAGTATGAGGGACACAAAACCTTCACTTGAAAGCAACACTGTTTGACTCTGTTTGAAAACTGAAAACCATACTGACAGTGCTATTTAATACCCAGCATCTCAGTTAATTCTTTGGTGAAACCAACCAAGCAAAGCAAGTTGTTTCAGATAAGTAACCTACCTGGAGAGCAGCAGGACACTTTTAGGTTAATTTCCAGTACATAGTAACTTTAGAAGAACACAAGAAGCAACCAAAAAACCTGACAAGAATTAGCAATCTACAGAATTTTTTTCATTTCCTGACATTTTGACCCACAAAACCTTAGCGTGTTTTGGAAGATAGGAAATGGTGAGACTGCAGCTTTTTGAAGGACAATAATCAGGGACCAAAGATGTGTCAAACAAGTCTGTAACTCTGTAACCTGTAAAGAAGAAACAGCTAGCATGCAAACAGGTCATAAAGGATGTTAACTCTTATAGCTACATTTACTTCCAACCATAAAAAATATACAATTCTATAAAAGTGTGGCTGGATTTTTAGGAAAACAAGTATGATTTTTTAAAAAATGAGTACTGAGATAATCTAACTTTACTATTTACTTCTGCAATACGACATTTATTTTTAAATCATTTTACCTCTGAATCGAAAGAGTGTAATTAAATTAAAGTATTTTATTAAGTCCCTTGTCCAGCTACTTTTAAGAATCTAGAATTAAATGCATCACAAATCGTAAAAAGCACACAGGTTTTATTGCATATCAATTTCATGTATAAATTCTTCATAGCATTGGAAAGATTACATTTGGTATACATTGCTATTCTACAGAATTAACATCAGAGTCATATCTTTTCAATGAAATTTCTCTAAAGTACATCTGCAATAATCACAAGCATCGAAAAGAACTGCAATTCCAGAATTGTTCAATATTATTCTACAATTCTTTATTGTTTTTCATTAGGTCTTCTCCCGTGAGTCGTTTCTATGTCTTTCAGAACCTGCCCACACATCTGCCAGGCAGTCAGAACTTGAAGTCAAACCTACTAACCTAAACACATGTACAATAAGTGCATCTACAATTTTTTTTCTCTTACTTTTTTTTTTCTGTTTTTGAATTGATACACATTTCACAAATGGACATCATTATGACTGCTAAACACGTCATGCACGATAACTTTTTTTTTTTTCATTTGTTTTCAATAAACATAACAGAGGCGATATACAACTCAGATTTTAAACAAAACAAGCACCATCCATTAAAACCCATATTTTTCAAAGGTTTTTTTTATCTTCTTCAGACAAATGCACCATTGTTTTTCATTCTTTAAAATACTATACAGTTAAAAAGAAATCGTGTATTTTATTTTATTTTTTTTTGACTTTCATCCGTAACAGTTGGGCAAAGAGCAACCACGTATTATTACGCTGAAAAAAAAAAATATTTCAGTGACCAGAACATTTTGTGAAGTTGCCAAAATGGAATACTTCAACGCTTTCAAATCAGTTGCTTCGCACAGCGCGTGGTTATTACAGTAGTCCATGACATGAATAACTACACATAGTCAACCTAAAACCTTAGTGACCCAAGTCTTTACATTTTCTAAGCACAAATTGAAAAATAATGTGTTTACAATGAATGGAATTTCATTCAGTAGAATTATATATATGTATATATAAAAGAGACTTTAGTCTTAAGAAAATGAGATGACGCAGCAGTCCCAGCATCACACTACCACCTGCTGTTGTGAATAAAAATTACAGTGCTTTAGTTTTATTCTCATCTCTCCTGGTGGAGTCCAGCTGGCTCATCTATTGAAAGTCAAATCAGCGTTAAAAAAATGGATCTGGAATCTAAGTTCAACCAAAAGACTAAACTATATCCAGTTGATGGTCTGGTCCCAGTTGCTTTAAGTGCTTGTTAAAAAAAATAGATAAAAAAAATTAAAAAATGCATCAGGCCTGATTAAGAAAGTCTAGAAGGGATGAAAAGTGATCCTTAAGGCTAAAACCCAGCTGCCTTCAAGTACCGACTGAAAATGTTTTCTGCTGTCTATGACATAGCCGTCTTCGCAGACTTAACAGAATTGGGTCTCAACGCAATTAACACGGAGTTTAACTAACAAGTCTGGATTGTTAAAGAACAGAGTGATCACTCTGTTCTTTAATAATCACTAGTCAAATCTCTTCATATACAGTCAGCGAACCTGTCACTGTCATGTCGTTTTTGACTGGATGCTGTGAGAATTTCCGACCAGACAACAAACCTGAGACAAAATCGTTTCAAGATGACAACTTGCAGGCCACGCAACAAGGGATGCATGCCAAAAAAATAGAAAAAAAAAAAAAAAAGAAATATGAGTCGACCGCGGAAGAAATCCAGATTCAGTAATGATAACGTAATGCCCTTTAAATGACATTCAAAATTATGTTTGTACAATTATGCCACTAGGCAGAGAGGGAGAGAAAACAGCATATTGAGTTAACTGTTAAAGTGAAACAATAAAAGGAAAACCAAGGTTAACCTGCCCACGATGTTCCAATGCCAAACAGGACTCTAAAACTAACTGCACTTGCATTTAACTATAAATAATAACAATGAAAAAAAAAAATTTAACTTGTGGGGTCTTTTAATTTTGGCACACTAATCCGTCGAAATCAGAGATTCAGAATCTCCCCCTGTGCTTTGACAGGCAATCCTTTTTCCTTCTTCAAGAAAAACAGGGATGAAAATACATTTTGTGTTTCTTCATTTTCTCTTCTTGAGTCTCAACAAAACAACATAGAAATAAATACATGCACACACTTCTGAAATTAAACATATAATGTTACTAGGGAAAAAGAAACGTGACAGCAAATGTGAGGCCTCTTGGAAATGAAATGATTGTCAAAGAAAAAAGAAAAGACTGCTAGGGGTTATTTGGCACATACCACTCTGAATATGAACATCTAGGTTATTATCGTTTTTACATCATGTGATAGCAAATTTGGTCCTTCTCTAAAAGTAATTAAATTAATAGTTGAGTACTCTTGAGCCTAAAGAGAAGCAATACTGCGGTATCTATAGAAAAGAAAGTAAATACATTTAATTGATGATGCAATAAACAAAACAGAAAAACACACTTTTTTTAGTATAATTTAAGTTTCAACATGAACAAATTTAGTAGCCAATTTTAATAACTATTGG
Organism: Poeciliopsis prolifica; assembly: GCF_027474105.1. Lineage (NCBI taxonomy): Eukaryota > Metazoa > Chordata > Actinopteri > Cyprinodontiformes > Poeciliidae > Poeciliopsis > Poeciliopsis prolifica. The sequence goes on from NW_026562404.1 coordinate 1,039,651, forward strand.
CCCACATAACTCATTACATCATCACATTTAAACGTTGGACATCATTCTCCATGTAATCAGTGAAAAATCAACAGTATACTGGTTCTGAGGATTTGTTTATTTTGTCTGGTGCTTTTGATTCTGAAATTAAATATAAATGTGAAAAAAAAACAATTAACAAGATTAGTCGCCATGACTGGTGGAGAAAAAAAAAAAAACCTGGAGAGAATCACTCACGAGTCCTCTATTTCTGCTGAAACAGTGCCACCTGGTGGACATGCAGTGCCAGTGCTGCAATGCTTGCGTCGGGCATTGTGCACAGACTTTAGAGACATTATCAGTTCAGTAAGTGTCTTTTAGGGAGCCGCTTTACAGGGTGACTGTGATGCTGCAGGGAGCATTGTGCACTGGGGGGAGGATCAGAGTGACGCAGAGTTTCAATGCTCTGGAGAAGCATTCATCATGTCCTTCACATCAACAGGAGCTTAGCAGTGCTTTCTCTTAGACAGTCTTGCAGGACACCTCATAAGGGGACACGTCCCCTCCACCCCCTCTCCTCCTCCGTCGTACTCGCACAAACACATAACATGTGAACACAGGTGTAGCCGCGCAAACTCCTCCGCTCTGCCTCGAATGTGTGTGACAATGAAATCCTTCACGGCCTTCTCGTCTTCCCGATGTCCAGCCAGTCTCTTGTTTCTGTCTGTTTGTGAGACTAAATGTTCCTCCTACTTTTCCTTCCGTCTTTCCTCGGCCTCTCTTTGCCTAGATATGGTTGAGTGGGTGAAAGCTGCTCGTCTCAGACGGTCCGCTTCCCATGCTCAGCCAAGCGTCCAGAGAGTTCTGAGAGGGTGCGTGCAAAGGGTTGTTCTCCGAGAGAGACAGCATCATTGCATAAGCCTGCAAAGGAACAACAGTTGGATGTCAATTAAGAGAAAATCTGCAAGATTCACCTATTTGCACATGTTTATCAATTTCTCTCTTTGCCATATTGTTTCTCATTTCCAGAGATTGTGTTTGGCATTCATAAAAATAATATCAAAGAGTATAATGATAAATGTTGCTGATTAATTTAGAAACAACTAACTAAGAAAATGCATCAGCCTAAAACATAGCTAAAATTTGTGCTTCATGATTTGACATAATTCACTTCACTCATTGCATTTATTTACAAATGATGGAAAATAGTTTTCTTTATTTTATAATTGATTCTTTTTCAAAAGGTGGCAGGTTTTGCAGCTCAAAGATGCCATTTATAGGACTCAAATAATGTGCTTCCCACCCTAAAGATTGCTTCTTTTTCTGACCCTTTTGTCACACTAATATGTTCCAGATTATCAAACTAATGTTAATATTGGATAAAAATAACTTTAGTAAAAACAAAACATTTCCAAATGATGTTCCTCATATAAACATTTAACACATGTATAAATGCACCCTTGTAAAATCCTGATGTATATTTGACTAACCACATTATTTTTGGTTTATTGTTACAAGCCACAACCAGGCTGGATTACAATAGACCCACAGAGTTAAGAAACCACTTAAAAAGATATTATCTAAAAATATGAAGCAGGCTAGAAAGTCTAAAAAAAAAGAAAAAAAAGTAATTTAAGAACAGATAAAAACCAAAATTGTTGACAACTAAATGTTTGGAAAGGGTTACAAAGTTATTTCTACTGTGAATTTAGCAAGCAATGGTGAGAACTATTATTCACTAATGCAAGAGAAACATGAAACAGTGGTGAACTTTCCGAGAAGTTGCAAGCCAAACACAAGGTTTCTCCCAGACAATTCGCTAAGCCTGGTGGTTGGGTGCTAGAGAGTTATTCATCCAGCAACCTGTTGTGTTTATGAGTTAAAAAGTGTTTAAAGTTGACAGACATTTTTAAAATATTTCTTAATTACTATGTGTTATTGAAAGATTGGAAGATCAATACATGAACACTAACTATAAAGTCTTAAAAAATGCAAACATATAAAAAAAAAAAAAAAAAAACAAAGTTAGCAATGCCAAGCCTGTCTGGGGCACAAGTAAAGCCTGGTGGCCCGCCAGGCTGATTATACACTGGAACAAAATTATTCAAACAGCTCATTGATGACCAATCCCAGAGATCACAAATGGACTCCATAGTCAATCTGCAGAGCTCACTCGTCACAGAGAAGATGAGTCTTCATGGATCAACAATAAGATAGAGACTGGGCACAACAGCCCATGTTAGATTTGTCAAACTTGATGATCCCAAAGTTATCAAGAAAATATTTTGTGGGTTGACAAACCAAAAGTGGAAACTGTTGGTCAAATTTCATCTACTGCAAAAAAACTAACAGGATTTCAGAAAAGCAAAACGCAATTCCCAGACTGAGTCAAGTGGTAGTGTGATGGTTGAAAACCGCTTTGCTGCTTCAGGACCTTCATGGCCATAATTAGCAGAACCATGAATTCTGCTCTATCAGAAAATAATAGGAAAATGTTTGGCCATGAGTTAAGCTCATGTGGAACAATGTTCCAAGGTACACCAACAACTCATGAAAGGCTAAAATTAAAAATCAAAGCTTTCTGAACGACCTACTCTGAGATCAAATTTAAACTTGATTGAATGCATTTAGCAAAACCTAAAACTGCCTTGTACTGTGATCTAAACAGTTTAGTGTGACAAAAAAACAATACATGTGATATAAACAACCAGGAAATATCATACACAACACAGATAAAATGAATACATTTTATCTTTTATTTAGGGATAAAAGTCCCATCCCTAACAGATAACCCAAAATCCTGCAACGTACCTGGGATTTAGCCTGCCTGTACAATGTTTCTTTCAATGCCTCAGACTCTAGCGAAGTGTTAAATATGTCTTTAACGTCAAAGGACTGCTCATCAATGGCTGCTTTACGTAAACCATCCAGGCTCTTAGGGAAGCTGGGCAGACCCTCCAGATCCAAGAGAGAGCCCTCCTCCTCTATACACCTGCACACCAACGCAAGGGTGAATGAAAGGATGGAGCAGTATGGATGGATTGGATGGATGGATGGATGGATGAGTAAAAGGAGGAAAAGACAAAGATTTGGATGAGACAGAAGAAGCATTAATGAGATTTGAGAAGGGGGAAAATGTTACAAACAGGAAGTAAAATGAGGAAAGGTGAGGTGGAGATAAACAGAAGAAAGTTACAGTTTATTAAAGGTTAGAAAGGCAGACGGGACAAACTGACAAAGTAATAAAAAGCTTTAGGGAAAAGATAGGAAGCTGACCTAACATGAATAAAAGAGGAAGTGAAGCTAAAGAAAATCTGAAATTCAAGCCTGTCTCACCCTCCATGCCTTATAAATGAATTCATATCCCTTACATTTTTTCCACATTTTGTCACATCATACTGGATATGACATATGGGAGGATTCCACTGTGCGTACTACTAGTCCAACATAAAATAAGGCACATTTGTAACGTGGAAAAAAAGTATAACTCGTTAAGTTTATTTGTATACAAAAAATCTGAAAAGTGTGGCAGGCATGTGTTTTCAGCTATCTTTACTTTGATACACCCAAATCAATTCCAAAACAGACGTTTTTAGAGGAATTGCAAAATGCTCGTCTGTGGGGAAAACAAACAAAAGGCAACACAAGAAACTGAAAAAATGAGACTTCATAAAAACTGGTCAAATTGTGTTCAAAATAGTTTCAGCTTTAACTCAAGCAAATGTGGTTCTGCTGACTCAGGTGTGCAAAATACAAACGCATGCCACATTTTAAGTTTTCTTTTTATTTGTGAGAAATGTTACTCATGTACAGTTATGTACCGTTTAAAGCACTGTACATATCGGTTCAGTTGTTGAATAAATTGGAATAAAATCAATACAAAACTGCAATTTTTTTACATAAATTTTTCTGTACAACTTATTGTTTTGCAGTGCTTGGCAGAATAACGATGGAGCTTAATTTAAGGATGAATTCTTTGTTTTGTTACTAAACACCTACCTGCGAGTGTGTTCATAGCTCATTGCTAACGGAGCCGTCTCCGTGTCTTCCTCTTCCTCGTCCTCCTCATAGACGCCCGTCGTGACTGGAGATGGGGACTCCGGCGCCTCGTCGTGCGACTTCTCCGTCAGGCTGCCTTCTTCCTCCTCCTCGTCGTCCCCTTCCACCTCCTCTTCCTCTTCCTCCAGCCCTTGCAGCCCCAGCTTGGAGTTGGACAAACTGTGGCTGGGCGGACGCTCCTCTTCGGGCTGCTCTGACCTGCGCAGGTGGGAGAAGTGAGAAAATTTTGCCAGCTTCAACTTTTATAGACTTACGTTGTCAAAGCAGAATATAGTTTTGCTTTTTTTTTATGTTTAAGAAAATTTAAAAAAAAACTTCCAATTTTTTTTTTTAAATATTTCTCACATTCTGAGAAAGTAGATTAAAACATTTACTTGTTCCAAGAGCTATGAATGCTTTTATTTTTTGCTAATTTTAGTTGTCACAAAAAAATGACACAAACAGTCTGGCCCTGGTTACTGCTACCCATTTCCTACCCGTCCAAATGCATGACTCATCTTTCAGAAAAAGACGTAATCTGATGACAACGTGAACAGTACAACTCCAGTGTCTACACAAACAACATGCGTGCCGACAGTCTGCCCAGAGCTCTTTTCAAACAACCCGGCAGATGATTAATTGGCCAACAACTCCCCAAACAGAGATGGAGACGGCTCCGCCTTAGACCCAGTCCTCCACAAGCCGCTTCACACCGTAATGGTGGAACGTAGCTGGCGTGGCTGAGGGAAGATGTCTGCTGTGCTGTGAATGGGCTATCAGCACGCTACCATTACAGACTGCCATCTGTACATTTTCCAGCCAGTGTCTCAACAAAGTGCCGTTCCTCCATCAGCCCCCAACCACAATGTCATGGCTCATGATATCATTTCCTTTGGGATGGCAAATTTACCCCTTGCATTTTTTTTTTTTTTTTTGCCGAACTGTGGACATTCATCAAATCGGACAGGGTTACCTCTGGGAAGGGGTGCACAGGGACAGGATTGGGTCACACCGAGTGGGTCGGTCCAAGCGGGTCGAGAGGCTTTAGGGGGAGAAAAGTTCTTCTCTTTCAATCTAGATTAAATATCACCATAATCAAATTGCAGAGCTACTCGGCGGCACTGGTGAATGGAGAAAGAAGTGTAGCTCGAACACAGGGGGGGCCTGGGTTTTGTCATTTAGTCTAAACACGTCAGTTGGCTGTTTGTGTTAGTGGGCTGGGGGTATGGGTACCGCAGGCAGCTTGGGGGAAGAGCTCAATCATCGGTGGATCTCCCAGATAAATGCCTAAACCAAATTCCCCCTCAGGGTCCTCCCTGTCATGGACAAGAAACCAGACCCAATTGGGGTTTTATCCAACTCCAAAGCCAAAGCCGTGACCTGAGGATTAAGGTTATGGAGGTAACTTCCTTCCTCCTAAAAGATGCCTTTCGAGAAATGTATCCATGAAGACCCACACTCTGTTATTGTTGTTTCAAAGTTTTGCCTCAGAATCAGCAGCATCTCTAACATGGAAACACTTCAAAAGTTTTCATGAGCTTCCAGGAATTCTTATTTTGACTGGCTGGAGTTTTGAAGGAAGGGGAACTATGGTTGCGGAGGCGGTTAAAAATGATTACAAATAGCCATCCATAAATGTGTGTTTGTGTTCCCAGTTTTGCTTCAGTCACTCAAAGGGAGAATAAACAGCAGGCTGTCTGGTAGGAGGACAGAAAGCATAACATAGTCTGAATTACAGATATTAAAATGTCAGGCTATGGTTGTTGCAGATGAGACTCTGTATTGATCCCAGATGGCAGAGGGGGCTAATTTGCCACTGGGCCTGCTGGACGTAATGTGTGTTGACAAGAAGAAAGCGGGGAAGGAAGGGGGGTATGATGGAAGAATGGAAAGACAAAATGTGAGACTACCAGAAGGGATTTCACAACAAGAATGAAAGTGAGAGAGTTAATAAAAGAAGGCAAGCCACTGATTAAGAGAAAACATTTCATCCCTTCTATTTTTTCTGTTAGTCAGTCTTTGGAAGATTCCCACAAACTGAGCATTGGTAATCAAGAAGCATGGAAGTGGATCTAAAGTGACATTTTGTGGGTGGAGATAGACGAATGGGCCTTTAAAAGACTGTAATGGAGCTTAACCAACATATCTGCAAAAGATCTTAACAATATGGGAACAAATTTGAAGAACATATGGCACATACAGCTTTGAAGGTGATGGAGACTAATGGCAGGCATGTTCAAACCACTAGGGAGCACTGTGCACTCAATGCTAACACCGATAGCGATGTACAAAAGTATGTATACCCCTTGAACCTGTTCACAGTTCATGATGTTATAATTCCAGCATTTATTGAAGTATATTAAGGTGTGATGTAACAGTTTGACACAAATAGCTTGATCATAAAGAAGAAAAGGGATACATGGCTTGAGTTTTTCCTAATACATATAAAAAAGCAACTAAAATGTGACATGACTCTATTTATTATGCTTCAATTTGTTGCCCCCCAAAAGGCCTTTCATGAAGGCCTGATGATTAGAAAACATTTGTGAAGAAGCAGCATCACAAAGACTAAGGGACACAGTAGAAATGTCAGAGACTAAAAGTTATGAAGCAGTTTAAAGCAAAGTTATGTTGGAAAAACAATGTTCCACATTTTAAACATATCACAGAGGATTATTTAATCATCATAAACATAGAGTAAGGCAAAATTGATCACACATGCATGCCATGTATGATCAATAGCCCTGTCTGGCTAAGCAATTTATTTATCATAAATTTTATTAGAATATACACAATAAAGGTGTGTAAGTCAGCAAGGCAGACTACGGTGAGACAGAACACCTAAGATTGTTCTGTTACTCTGATTAAATTACAACTTCTCTTTTTCTTTCTTCAAATTTAAATCCACGGCTATCTGTGCATTTAAACAAATTAAGAGCAATCGCAACATGAAAAACACATGGTGTAAGTGAAATAAGTGTGCTTTTGTCTAACCTTTTATCCGTGGAGCTGGAGGCCTGGTTCATCTCACTGTTGGAAATAAAGTTGCGAATTTCAGAGAAGTACGAGTCCTCCTTCTCGTCTAAAAGTGCGTGATTGTCTGGCTCGGAGTTTGGAGAGGAGATGGTGGTTCCTAGGTTGGAAAGCATCCCGGACTGCTGGCTGACTGTGACGGGGAAAAAAATAATAATAATAAAAATTCATGTTCAAAAGTAATTGACAAAAAAAAAAAAAAAAAAAAAAAAACGCTGCAGATATAATGTGTAACTCTTTTAAAAAATGCCAGTATGAAAGCCTTTGTATATTTTGCCAGAAGAAAATACGGTATTTTGTAGAGGAATGCCATTTTCGATCTGAAAAACAACTATTTCAAAAGGTTTATAAAATTACATAACATTATTCAATTCCAATTTTACACTCTTATTGGGCAACAATAGTTGAGATACAACAAACAGAAGTATGAGTTATTAAGATAATTATGGCACAAGTGTGATGACCCTTAAAAAATGATCAATGGTTACTAGCTTCATGTAAACTTGGTCAAACTGGTAAAAGCCTGTTGTATTGTCTCCTTTCAGATTGTCATATTAGCCACACATTAAATCATGCGTAATTTAGATGTTAACGCAAACAGGCATTTACTCCTTTCATAATGTTTGTATTCCTTCTATAATCAGTGGCATACCACCATGCTACACAGCAAGTCTCTCTTTCAGTAGATTTTACCCATTTTAAATCATTCAAACATTTCTCTGGGTGATGATTTTAAATTTCTGCACATGTTATGGTGAGCCATTTATCATTCGAAACCTTTAGCCAAGCGGTCCCTGTTTACTAACTACTTTCAGCGTGCTTCGCCTCGGTTTTGTCAGAGAAGCAGCCACAGATGTGGCAGCCTCACCAGGAATGTTCTCGTGCTCGTGCTTCTTGAGATGGCGGTCGAGGTTGGTTTGCTGACCGAAGCAGCGATTGCACAGGTGACACTTGAAGGGTTTTTCCTTGTTGTGGATATTGCGGACATGACGCTGAAGGTTGGAGGAGATGCTAAATGAGCGGTCACAGTATTTACACCTGCCAAAGACCAACAGAGTCATTGAAACATAGGTTAGAGGTGCAGCAGGATAATCAGGGCGTTTCATTCAAATAATGCAGTCAGGATTGTTATTTTCTTTTTTATAGCTGTACCTGCTTAGGTGGGAAAGAAATAAACAGTAAAATGTGCAAGTTTCAGGCATAAGATAGGCATAAGGTTTTAGATAAACAATGTGCATCATGCTTAAATATTAAAATTTAGCATTTCTGATAGTAGGGTATTTGAAGAATAAGAAAACTCTAAAACATGATCTAAAACTACATGAAAAGTAATAAGTCAGAAACCAAAAAAATAAATAAAATCTGAATAAACCTGTAGGGCTGCTCCCCTGTGTGTGTCCGCAAGTGCCTGGTGAGGTTTGCTGAGCGGGGGAAAATCTTCCCACAGTACCTGGAAGGAAGGATGGACATTGATAACTTTCCCTTCATTATGATGGAGTAACCAGCGCAACATCTCCAGTGTACTCACCTGCAAGCATAACGTTCCTTGCCCTTTCGAAGGATTGCTTCTGAGAGGGAAGGTGGTGGTGAGCGGAAATTGAACAGTGGATGGGTCGGGTGTTGCAGCGTATTGGGCGGCATGTCCAGTTTCAGGGCACCGAAGCTCTCCAGCTTCTCTGTCATATTTTCCATGGCTGACATCTGAAAGATGTACAAAAAAAAAAAAAAAAAGTCATATACTTTCGAAATACATTCAGTTGGATATTATTTTGTGTTTGTCTCACCTCCCATGAATAATGTATAGTAGGTTATTACATTAATTTTTGTGATAAATTTTACACCAGGATTCTTGTTGTGAGATTCCAAGTTCAGTTAGCTACTGGTTTGGTATCTTAATTTAGCATAAATAAAGATGAGCTAGTTCTCAGAACAGAACTGAGAATGAGAGGTTTTTATCATTAAACATCAAAGCAGTCCAGACTGAAATAAGAAAAAGGGAGGATCACAAGTTCATCTGATTTACTTTATTTTTAAGAGGATTTCTGTCGCTCACAGGAGCCTTTTTTTTTCCTTTTAAGCCATTCTCAACTCCATGACAAATTAAATATCTAAACTGATAATTTAACCATGTACCTTTTGCCATTTCTTGTTTGTATTTGTTAAAGTTGCAGTGCAAGTTTTCTGGTATCAACTGTGAGTCACCTAGCAAATAACTCACAAAACAGGTTAAGTGATCTTTAAGCTATGTCTGTTTAAAAATGTGGTCAATGTGGTCAAATGCCTAGTGTGTAAAAGTGCTTTCTTGTGATCAAACAAGAATACTGCTGGTAGCAGTCAATATACAGGAGATGCAGGCTGGCAAACGGGTAGAACCAATTTTTCCCTTCATACAGGAGATTGATGTCTTGGTCAAAACTAAGCAATTAGCAACCAAGATATAACAACTAATAGAAAGTGAAAGAGTTATGTACCAGAAGCATTGGCAAAGCAGTTTACATTTGGGTATAATCTTGTTCTTGTGTTCTTGTTGTTTCTAAAGACCACTAACCCAACATACTTAAGTGCCCCTTCTCCTCTGAATCAGTTTAAACCAGTGTTTTGTTCTTTACCTCTTACATTTTTTGTGACAAAGCTGCTGCTTTAAACTAGCAAACTTGCAAAGTACAATATAGTTTGTGATACCCCCTACTGATAGCCGCTTTCCTTCCCCTAGAAGCCTGTGAACAAAAGAGGCCAGCCACGTAGAAGTTTATTTGCCAAAACAGGCTTACATCCTTCCTTTTATTAGTGAATATGGGACGGGAGAGACACGGGGACAGACACTCCGTCGCTATGTGTTTATTCGTAGTCTGAGAAACGGGTATAGGGGGTGTGGGGAGATTCCGTCATGCGACTGAATTAGAGGTGGCATTGTGTTTGGATCGCTGGGAGGATCACAGCTGGGACACTCCCATATGAGAAGTTTTTACATGGAGGCCTGTGAAAACATTTTATCAGGGGTATAGCAATAAATTACCAGGCGATGTATTCAAATGGGAGCCAGGGAAATGCTTGTTGTAGACTTAAATCGTAATCCCACAGGAATAGTAATTTACTCACAAATTTAATCAAGAACAGTACATTTGTTGTATGTGTAAATATATATGGATCTATCTGGATATTTACGAGATGGGAGTATTGCAAAGTCATGCTTAATAGAGGACACAGATTTCCAGGTCAGATTAAACTGCTTCCCCAATGAGAGGCCCCTATTCTCCTGGACACAAACACAGGATGTCCTTGATGGACACAGTGCTATTATCTAGCCAGCCAGCCAGTCACTGAGAAAAACTCCTGAAGGGTATTGACTTATTGGCTGGCCTTTGGACTCAGTACATAAAACAATGCCACGAATAACAGTGGCATGGCCAACTGAGGCAATCTGTTCAATTCAAACAGGTATTTTACTCTATTAATAATATTATCATTCTTTGTAATCAAGATTTGTAGAGGCAGGGAAGGTCTGGAGACAGTCAAACAATGTTGCTGATTATCAAAGGACGTACTATAACACACCATGTCTTCTGGGAAAAAAAAAAACGTGGAGTTGACAAAAAAACTGTTCAATTCAAACAGGTATTTTACTTTATTAATAATATCATCATTCTTTGTAATCAAGATTTGTAGAAGGGGGGAAGGTCTGGAGACAGTCAAACAATGTTGTTGATTATAAAAGGACGTGCTATAACACACCATGTCTTCTGGAAAAAACATGGAGTTGACAAAGTACACAGGCGCTATTTGGTAAACAAAGGAAGAAATCACAGAACCCTTGAGAAAATACATGAGCACAGAGGAGTGAAGGAGCAAAGGGGCTTATTGATTCAGGTTGCGGTGTTGTGGGAGGCAGAAGCTAAGTATTTCAATGTAATTCAAGTTAAACACCTTTTTATTTAAGACGCAATATGAAATAAATAAAAGTTAATCCCTTTCAGGAACAATATGTTCATTTGTAACATGTTCAGGCCATTTGCTTGCTTTCATGTCAGTGTGTTAAAATTTCTCTCTTCAATAAGATATGCACAATATATTGAGTCTAGATACCTGTGGATGGAAGAGTGGTGGGGAGGGCCTCAGGATCTTCTCCTTCAAAGCTCCAACCGGATCAAGTAGCTTCCTCTTCTCCACCCTGCTGGACCAACGGCAAGGCACAGGGTTACGTACCAAGGTCAGAGTTTCCTTAATGCCTTTAGTTCTGCCTTGTTGATTATATGAAAATATTAGGTCCTGGTCTAATTGGGGCTGAAATACCTGTAGATGGGATCCATGAAGAATGCGGAGGGCTTGGCATAGTGCAGTGGTGGAGGCTGATGCGGCTGTGCCTGCGGTTGCTGGTGCTGGGTTATGGAGGGTTGGTGCAATGACTGCGAGTGAGGATGAAGGAATCCCACTGAGGTTTCGTCTTTATGGGAGACCACCTTGCCGGCGCCAAAGATATGATTCTTTCGATTTTGGGGCTCAGCTGGAAGGCCGTTGTGACCACTTCGATTTCTGCTGCCAATGCTGAGGTCCAGTGGCTGTTCTTCATTGTTAGATATCACTATAGGACCACTGCTGTTCCCAGTACTGTTTGGGTTGGATGGGTTTGTTGGAGCTGGAGGAGTTAACTTGGCGTCCTTGGGTTTCGTTGTGAGATCAAAAGGTGACTCTGCGGTGGGAGCAGGAGCTGTGGGGGAACTTGAAACCATCTTGTGCAGCTGTTCACGAGGGGATTTGGGCTCCGCCTTCAGGAATATGCTAGGATTGAGAGCGCCTCGATCAGCGGCGAAAGGATATAGAGAGTTGTGGAAGTTGGGTAGAAACTGAAAGGGAAACATGGAATGGTAGGGCAGTGGACCCATCTTTTTCTCCTGATGAAGTCCCATCAAAGCAGGACCAAAATATTTCTCAGCTATGTTAGCAATTGCTTTAATGGAATCGGTGGTGGCTGCATTGGCATTTGTGGTGGTAGGAGGCAGGGCTTGCTCATCAGGTGGAGGAAAGAATGAGTGATGAGATGAAGCAGAATGAAAAGGGCGATCTATAGAAAGTGTTCCTGAACTAGACACAGCTGATATCAACGCACTACTTGAGTCCTCTAACTGGTTTCCATCTTGACTTGACACAGTGCCAGACGGCTTCCTCCTTTTACCACTCCGCTCACGTTCACTATCACCTTCGCTCTCCAGGTCAGAACCGTCACCTGAAACAGTACCAGTGGTGGTGTCCAAATCTGTTCCACTTGTGGTATTAACATCTTCAAGGTCACTTCCATCCGACATGTCTGCCAGTTTAGATTTAGGCTTAGTTTCTCCACTAGAAGACAAATCAAGCTTACTGTCCTTTTCCTTGTCTTCAAGTGGACTCAAACCACTAATGCCATTGCTGTTTGTGGAGTTGACAAGTGACAATGGTGGGGCATCTAAGGGGCTCCGAGGGAGCTTAACCTCCTGACTGCTGCCTGCTAGTGGGCTCTTTAGTAAAGGACTGGGAGGTAATAAAGGCGGCCGTGGATAAAGCGTAGGGGGAAAGATACCCGGAAACCCATGTGGGAGGGATGGGAAGCCATGAGGTCCTGTGGAGAAGGGCAAGCCGGCATGAGGGTGAGGTCTCGAGGGAAAGTAGTCAGTGAAGCCTAAACCTGACTGGTTCAGTCCTGGTAGGTGGGGATGGTGGGACTTGGCTTTAGCCATGATGGGGCTAGAGCTCATGGCAATTCCAGGGGTGAAAATCCCCGCTGGAGTGCCATAATGATTTTTGCCCTCGCAAAAGCGGCGATGCTTGTTGAGGGAGGAGGTAGTGCTGAATAACTGTCCACAGTCCTTACACTTGATCTGGGTACGACAGTCAGCATGCATTCTCTTGTGACGGCAGAGGTTGGAGAACTGGGTGTAGGATTTGTGGCACACCTCACCTGGGGACGCAAAAAGACGTAGCCCATCAGGGCCTGGTTAAACCCATTTTAACACTGTCTCTAACTATGCATACCAAATCAATAGCAAACAACACAGACTGCAGATGCAACACAAACAACAGATTATAGCATTTTTGTACAGCATCAGTCACTTGATGTGTCTTTTTTCCAATTAATAAAAAAATATGTCAAACATATTGTAAAAAGATGCAAATATGTAATAACCATCTGGTTGGAGCCTTAATCCTTATTCATGTCCTTGGTTGACTGAGGTTTAAGACAATATTTGAATATTGCCTTGTTTCTTCTGACTGGACTTAATAATAGCATTTTGGAGTGACCCAGTCAGAGACTTTAATCTAATACAAAATATCTGGAGAAAAATTCAGGATTAGAGGGTTTCTAACTTCAATCACCAGAGATGAATAAAACAAAATATAGAAGAAACCCTGGAAAACCTGGTCAGCATTTATATGAAAAGTTTGATTTCTGCAATTCTGACAAAGATTTTCATGCTTAAGTGTAAGTAAGTCTGCAGCATGACTTTAAAGGTTAATGTTCACCTAAAAAAAGAAAAGTAGTTTGTTATTTTCAATGACTGATTCATTTAACATCCAACAAACGTTAAATCAAAATACCTTGCTTCATAAATAAAAGTTGATTTTTTTATTTTTATTTTGTCCCACTGGTGATTTGTTGAAGGAGACAATCCAAGTGAAAAACAACAGTGTCACAATCTGATATCCAAGACATATGTAAACAATTCAGTAAAAGCCCAACAAATATCAAATTTCTGGGACTTTGTGTTGTTCAAGACCCATGTGGGAGGGATGGGAAGATGATCTATGAAAATACAATGGAAGAAAGTATGAAGTAAATTAACTATCTCCCATAAGCTCTTACTTACAGATAAAGGGTTTGACACTGCTGTGGATGTGCTTATGCTGTTTGAGACCTGACGAGGTGGCAAAGGTCTTGCCACATTCAGGACACGTGTGAGCCCGTGCTCCCACATGCTGGGAGCGGATGTGCCGCTGAAGGTTGCTGGGATCTGTGAACACCTGGAAATGCAAAATAAGAGCACGACAACACAATGTTTGCCATCGCTGAAGCCACAAAATATGTATAGCTATTGAAATATGACTTGCTGTCTGAATTACCAAAAAACTGTGTATAGTACAATAAAGATTTAGCTCAAACGAGTCAAAACAGAAAAAGCCTGTGTGTCCAGTGCACAACTTACGTGCCGGGTGTGCTGTACCTTATCACAGTTTTCACACTCAAAGCGCTTGCCACTGTCATGAGACATCTGGTGGCGGATGAGGTTGGATTTCCAGTTGAAGGCTTTGGGACACTGGTCACACTTGTACTCCCTCTCCTCTGTGTGGACTATCATGTGTTGCCCCAGACTTTAGTAAAAAAGCAACAAAAACAAAAAACAGAGCAAGCATTTGAATGCATGAAATATGCAATATATGTAGTTCTTCTAAAAAAAAAAAAGAAAGAAAATTAGAAGAGCATTCTATGCACCTGTACTCGTTTGGGAAGATCTTTTCGCAGTCCTTGCACTCGTGGATGGGCTCATCGCTGTCTTCCCGCTCCTGTTTGAAGTCCTCTCTCAGTGCATCAAAGATGGATCCTGCACTTGAGCATGAGTACTTCTGATGCCGTCGCAGCTCAAGGGTTGAGGAGAACAGCTCATCGCAGTCTTCACAGCGGTACATTTGCTCGTCTGCAAAAGCCCATTTAGACAGACATTTTCAGATACAATTTAAAAATGTAATCATATCACATCGTGTAACCATAATCTGAAGTATGAAGTAGTAGGATTTATTTTTTCGGATTCCTTTTTGCTACAATGATAGAGTGTACAGACTCGTGTTATTTTAAAAGCTTTTCTGCATGGCATTTTATAAATCACTGAAACATGCATCTTTTTTCATATAAAGAAAAGATAAAATCAATTTTTTTCCTAGTTTATGACTCTATTTTTTTCTTCACATTTTTCAGTACCAGCGTTTAGTAACTATCCAAAAAAAACCTGATCTATTTCCACCTTCAAAACTTGCTCTTGTTACTCATCAAGTAATCTATACTGTTTGGCGCTTTAGTTACAGCTAAACAAACTTGTTTTTCCAAAAGGTAAATGCAAGCAATCCTGCAATTGACAGCTACATAAAATGGAAATCAATTACCAGTAAAATGTGGGCTTCATTAACACACTTAATTAGTTGTGAACTAAGTGTTCGTTTATGACTGCAAGGGTAATAGCACGCAGGGGAAACAATAGGGGCAGGTCTTCCTCTTCCATGCTGATAACCTTTACAATACTTCTCACAGGCAAGGTCAAACACATAAAACCTAGACCACCTTTCTCAAAAGCCAATTCCTGAGTCGGACGCCAAGTTCAACAGACAGAAAGCCCAGCGGAGGGACTTTGTGCATGGACGTGTGAATGTGTGCGCGAGCCGGTGCTCCTGTGAACATTTTCCAAAGTAAGCCACGAGGAGCGGAGGTAAGCAGGGTCACAGCGGCGCCAGCCCAGTGGTGATTTCAGCGTCAAGCTGCCGTGCCTTCTTTGCCATGACACCAAGCACCCACTGCCTATGTCGCCCCTCAACCCCTTTCCCTTTTCCACCTATATGCCACACGCTCTCATCCATCAATTCAAGCCCTGCTAAATGAGTTTATCCAAAATGACTTACAGTGCATGGCTCACCTGCTTTCTACTCCTTGTGACCATTTATCCAGCTGTAACTTCTTGGAAACATTAAAAGAGCATTAGAGCACCAACATGCAGTGTTTTAACCTTCAAGAGATGCATGAGTGACCGCCTGGTCAATGGAGCATTAAGCCGAGCTCAAACGGCACACTAACTAGCTCGCTTTTGACACTGATTTGCGCATGTATACCTTAAAGAATGGATATTAAAATGTCTCACCATTTAGGTGATTTTAGAGTGGAAACTGTTGAAAAAACATGACTCGCGTCCACTCGAGTTAGACTTTTGAGGATCTTAATAGGTGGAAAAGCTTCTGTTTATGTTAAAGGTAGTGAAACAGGCATTCTGGTAAAAGCAACACAAGTGTCCATTGTGAGAGCGGGTCTGTGTGTCAGAATAGGCATAAACAAAGGCGTTTGCTCGGTGCATATCAGCGTACATGTGTTTTTTCAGTTAGTCTGCTGTGTGCGAGTGGGCTGGGGTGGGATTGGGGTGGTGGAGGTTATAAAGTGGAGACTAATAGCTCTCTGGGAGAAGAAGGGAGGCACAATTATGTGCAGTTTAGCAGCTAATCTGGGAGCATGGGTGAGGTCTCGGGGGACTCCTCAAGTCCTTTACTTCAAATTCCTTCTTCGATAAGCCAGACGCAGAGAGCAGGCCTGCACTGCCAGGCGCTGCCTTTCTGTCTCAGTCACACAAACAAGCTGAGACTAGAACACAAAACGCCTTGGAAGGTGGACTTTGTCTGTGTCCTTCTAATTGTCTGTCTACCTTGCTCAGAATAAAATATTTTCAATAAAAATGCACCTGTAATATGTTGTTTCAGTGTAGTCCTTCTCTCACACTAATGCACAAAGCCATAGCTTTTAGCTTTTATGCACATATTTTGGCAGGCTGCCTCATTCTTATATCTTGTATTCTATCTGTACATACACACATACAGACACAGATGAACAGAAGAAATATCTAGGCCCACTTAATCTTTAACCTCCACTTAAAGCAAACCAGTTTACCTCTTTACAACAATCAAAATGTTTTCAGTCGTTATTTCCCTCACTTAGTTTGGCAATGACATCTATTGAACTGTCTGTACATCATGCAGACATGGAAACCTAATGAGCTGCAAAACATCTTACAAACATCCTGTTCTCCCTCTAGCAAAGCAAACTAAAATCATTGATGAGTAAAAAAAAAACAAATAATATTACCTGACAACAGCGCTTCACTACAATAAGTCCAAGATGTTCAAAGAGGAAGAAAAAAGGCCAAGTTCTATACCAAACAAAGTGGTCTAAATTAGATTATGAGAAAAAGTACTGGACATATTTACTCTGATGCCCAGCACAGTTCAAAGGAATGGCAAGATCTAAAGGAACATCAAGATAAACTATAAGGGAATATCAGGATTTTCTTTTTATAATTTACAATTTATGTCAGAAATGAAGTCTAAATAAAAAGTGGAGATGATTGTATTTTTGAAATCATAATAAAAACAAAAATGTTTTTACATAAGCAATTATAAGCTTGATTCAATAACTAAATGCAGGGTGTGTTCACGGCACACAGAAGAAACAGAACGAGAAAACATAAATATACCATAAAAATAAATAAAGAAATTATTGCAAAGGGTCGGCTAAACCTGTTGTTGATTGGATATCTTTGAGGAATTACAGGCCACAAGCTGCAAGTTCAAAACAATTTAAAAGTAAAACTGTGTTTTAGTTTCAGCTTTTATTGAAAAAAAAAAAAATCATATAGAAAACAGAAACAACTATGCTGCTTTCATTGTAAAATTTCATTATAGCACTTTGGTTTGAAGCTATGAAGGCCTCTGCTTGGTACTGAGAAGATTTGCAATAAAACCCAACGTCCTCAGCAGTTTGGTAGCTTATAATTGGTTTACACTTTGATACAGCAAATTTACAATGTATCCTGGAAAACATATAAAAAGGACTGAAACGTGCAGTAGAGTGATCATTTATTGCAGTTTAGGCTCTTTTTTTTCAGTAGGCTACTTAGCGTTTAGATTAATGTTGGTCAATATCATTGTAATAATATTGTGCTGTAGTTAGTTGTACAATCCTGATGTTTTAATGTTAGTCAGTTTGACTTTAATTTTACTTAAGACTGAGATACTAAGATTTCAGAGAGATGTACAATAAAATGATCATTATTAATATTACTGTCACTATCATGAACAAAAGTATTACATGAAGTAATCAATATTTTGTATTGTAATTATTATGTGATGTAGGTATCAAATATCAAGAAATATATATATATATATATATATATATATATATATATATATATATATATATATATATATATATATATATATATATATTTTTTTTTTTTTCTTTCTTTTTTTTACGAAACATGATTGGATCAGAACTGAAGGTCCTGAATAAATGCTTTTATTACTTCTCTCCCTCTCTGTTTTTGTTTAAAAAAATATTTCACAATGTGGTTTCGATATGCGGTGCTACCGAACAGGCAGGTTCCAATTTCACACAGGCTTTCCTTACAAAAAAAAAAAAAAAAAGGCCAATTGACGCCTCAGTGTTCCGCAGAGAGCTGAAGTTTTTTTTTTTTTCTTAGTGCACTACAATAAAAGATCAGACCAGACCTCTCCATGTTGCTATTTTTTAATTAAAGGGCCTTTAAGCATAAATGATTCATTAGTTTTTATCCATCATTGGCGTTAATTATTTTTTCAGAAAATCACCATGCTTGAGGATAGAAGAATATTTTGGGAGGAGACAATGTTTTTTTTTTTTTTTTGTCCGTGAAAGCAGCACAGGATGCGAGTTGGAGTTTGTTTAAAGTGTGCTCTAATGACGCGCATTAATCTTACCTTGTAGGTTGGGTGCCATGGATCCCTCGGGGAAAATCCCGTCCTTCATATACACCAGGAGCTCCTCCCCTGCTTCAATATCCCGAACAGCTTTATAATAAATCTAAGGAGAGAAGAGGGGGATGAGGGGGGCAGGGGAGGAGACGGAGACTTTAAGTTCAAGTCAAGATGGAATAAATGAAAAAAAAAAAATGAAAATAGATTTTTATTTTTTATTTTCCTTTACCTGATCCAATTTCAGAAAGGTTGGACATCCCATTGAGGTAATTGTTTAATTTTATAAAACAATTGCCTTAAAAAATGGAACAAATAGACTAAACTGTTTTACATTATGTTTCAATTCTGAAAAAAAAAACACTACATTTTATGAAAAAATGAACAGATAATCAAATGTAATTTTACCGCTTGAAAACAAATAAAATGTATAAAAAAAAAGTCGGCACTCATATTCACGCTTTCATAGATAAAAAGTGAAAAAAAAAACTAACTTATGAGCCACAGATGTCACGCTGAGAGAAGAGTGAGCATTTAATATCAACACATTAAATGCTGATTAAATTAATTGATCAAATTTGTTTTCGACGTACTCGTAGTGATTACGTTAAAAGCATAAAAAAGAGAAGATGAAGAACGTCACAGACAAAGGCCGTTCTGCTCTGAGGCCTTATTTCTTAGACCTGCCGGGTGAAATAGTCTCACCGACTAAATGACAATTGAATAAAAATGACAAAAATAACGAAACACGATCACGTTATTCGTGTGATATTATGAAAACGTAAAGCAAGTAGACTGCGTTGAAGCAACACGGTAACCGATCACACATGCTGATTGCAATGATTTTGACCACATGGGGGCGCTCTGCACCAAGTGAAACTGCAGCGCAGCAAGGCAGCCGAAAACTCCCCTTCATACACCCCCCCCACCCCCCTCCCACCACACACACACACACACACACACACACACACACACACACACACACACACACACACACACACACACACACACACACACACAGTACAAAACCTGTATAGGTAACAGAGGCTGGGCAACTCAACTCTCAAGTCTTAGTTCGTTTAACATAGAAAACAGACAAGAAGACGATAAATGATTATTATATTATTATTATTATTATTATTATTATTATTATTATTATTATTTATTTTTTATATATATATTTTTTACAATATTTAGATAACACACACGCGCACATAATCTCTGCGGGAGCCTCGCGACGCGGGTTTCGGCCTGACCTTTCTTTTCTCCGTGAGACGAAAGAGTTGAGAAAGTTGCGCGGCGCTGCGGAGAGCCTCCAGCTGCAGTAGCACTTCAGTCCCGGAGGAGTTGGCGACGCAACCCATAGTAAGTTCACCGCGCAGGGAGAGCGAGAGAGCGAGAGAGGGACGGGGGAGACAGAGCGGGACGCTGCCGCGGCTCGGGCCAGGAACAGCAGGTCGCGGGTCGGCCGGCGGCGCTCAGTTCGCTCGGTGCGGATTCCCTTCGGCTGGCTGGGTGAAGCCTCGGCGCTCCTCTGCCGGGTTTACTCTCTAATCTAGTCACCGAGCGCGTCTTTGATGATGATGATGATGATGAGTCTCTCTCTCTCTCTTTCTCTTTTACTCTCTCTCTGTTTCAGACTCCCTCCTCTCTCTCTCTCATTAGTGATTCCCCATTGCCCCTTGGTGCTCTCTCCGTTACCCGTCGGCCACTCCTCCTCGTCTTATCTCCAGCCAAAAGGATTGAGGGATCTGCGGCGCAGACCCCTCCCCGCATCTCCCAACTCAGTGGCCGCTTCGGCCGCCTGATGAATCTGTTATTGATGTAAATAATGGATAAAGAAGCTCGGCCAGACTTGAAGTCACTCTATCAGGGATTCACACCAACAACCCACCCACGCACGCGCGTTATGTAGGCCAGTCAGTGAAAAAGGCCTCTTTTGCTATTTCCCAGGAGGCGATATTATTTCACTGGCTTTCGGATCAGCTGTTCACAGAGGTATTATCTTGAAACTCGTTCAAAATTATTTGGCATTATAGATGCACAATTATTAACATTGTTTACCCCACCCCCACCCCCAGTCCCCAAAAAAGTATTTGTCTCCTACTTGAAAAAAAAAAATAAAAAAATAAATAAATACATATTTATATTATCATTTGCAAAGATTTCATTTTTCTCCAAATCAAATAAAAATACTTGTCATTACTTAAATATTGTGATTACATATATATTTTAAAAGGAGCATTATTTGTAATTGTTTTATTATTTTTTACAAAATCAAGCAAAGTGACTCTTTAAAAAAACAGTTGAAATGCAAAATGTTATGAGTTCCAAAAAGCAAATTTTATTATTATTTTTTTTTAAATAATAAAGTAAAAAACTTTAGTATTAAATATTAAAAATCAAAAATAAATTACAATGTAAGCAAATGTCAGGCTAGATTTTCGTCTTAGTAAACACAGCCAGCTGCTAATCAAAGAATCTCCATTATATATGCTTAATTTTTACTGCAATAAAACTAATCTGAGTATGGACTTGTTTGGATTCTACATGAAGACTTCAGGCCTCCCTTGACTTCTTCCTTTCACTGTCCAGTGTTTAGGAGACAGATGCCTCATCGATCAATGCCAGCCCGTGGGGCCTGCAATAATCTCCTACTGTGGCCTCACGCACACACACACACGCACACACACCCTCGCAACACTCTGTACGAATTGATGGATCCATCCTAGGGTAGAAGGGCAGATCAAACAGCGCCAGAAAGGGCCTCCACTTCGAAACACAAAAGATGAAGGGTTGACAAGAAGGTGGACAAGGTTCATCTTCTCTTTAAAACCCCATCAACTCTTAACCCAACACACACACGCACACACACACTAGTAGCACTCATTGCACTCTCTCAGGCGTATAAATCACTAGATGCAACTGGGCCTTATGGAGCTCCTGAATAGGCTACTTGCACACCATGTTTTGTGTGACTATTTGGCTGAGTAGATCTGAGTAGATCTGAACTCATTCATTTGGAGCAAAACACACACAATCACCTACAAAATCATAGGAGACTGTTCTTTTTTTTTTTTTTTTGGTTTGCTATCATTTAACAGTGTCTGAATATTGCACGAGACAACAATTGCAAGCTGACTTAAGTGAGAAAAGTTGCTTAACATAAGTGTGTGGAAAATTGAGCAAATTCTCTCCTACCACATCCACACACACATGCACTAACTGTTCTGGAAAAAAAATCACAAAGCCTGCATTGTTTCTTGTTAAAACAATGCCAAATCACCAGCTGATAAATATCTAAATGATGCATGATTGTGCACACGTGTGTTCTTATCTTACATCATTAATGACAAATAAATTTTCAGCTTCCCTCTTAAAAGGCCACTGGCTGCGTTTGGATTTGCTTCGTGCGCACATATTTCTATAAATCCTCATGTATTGTGTATGTTGATACAGGAAAAAAAGAAGAAAAAAAAAGGAAAATAAAAATTGCAGAATGGCCTCTTAAATTATAGATTTTACCACTAAGTGGATGCATGTACGTGAGTGTGTGCATGTGTGGTTGGGCTATGTTTGTAAATAAATTATAGGGTCATACCAGCAAGCCACTACCCCAAGCAACTGGTAAGGCAAACAAAAGAAAAGCCTTTTCGATAAGAACAAACAAGTGCAAAACACATCAAAAAGCAATGGTGCACGTGGGCCCCTTTCTTTCGGCAATAATTCTCCACAATTTTCTCCGGTGCCCTGATTCTTTCTTTGACATTATGTGGCAGTAACAGGGGGCACCGATGTGAAAATCTTAAAAGGATTAGGCAGGTTGGTGTTGCCAGCCAATTGGGTGATTGTCAATCTTGGGAGGCCCCAATATTGCGCTCACCCTCCCCCTGCTCTCTTTTGCGAGGTCCCTTTTCTTCACTGGTCAGACTTTAACGTCTAAGGCCTTAGTGGAAGCTCTGGCCTGTCCCCCCGGTGTGTCACAGTGACAAGCGACAGATCAAGACGTGAAGACGGGGGGAAGTTAACAAGAAGCAGGCGACGAGAGGCTGCGACAGGAAGGGGAGTGAGACATGTAGGCATGGATTAGAAAACAAATAAGAGTGGAGTGACAGGAATGAAGGAACACAAAGCCAAGTCATATGGATTCATTTGGCTACTGTCATGTGGTTGTCACTTATTATTTTCCGATCTGTTTTACTTATAAAAAAATATATAAATATATATAAATATACATATATATATATATATATATATTACCTTATTCACACATGCTTCGAAGTAAGATTTCTCAATCCCATTTAACATATGCCACTAATGGTGTGTTCAAGTGAAAGTGGAAATTGACCCAAGAAGGAGGAAAGCAGAGTAATACCGCCAGTGTGTCAGCACAGATATGCTAATCCATTGCAGCAGTAAGTTGCGATCCACACATTGCATGGGGTTATTGTTAGTGCCTAGTTAAGCAGTTGGAGTTTTATGGGCAATGGCTGGGCATCTTTCCAAAAACATCCACTGTGCCTTGGCCAAGTTTCTTTAAACAGAAACTCCTCATAAAGAAAGAGCACGCCTTGAATAATGGTTATCATGGAAATCAGGAGTGTCTTAATATTCCTTAGCCTCTTCAGTCGGGTAATTTCTTCACAGCTTTGGCAACTGGCCCAGCTTTAGACTAACAAAGCAATCCGTGGTCATTACAGCACACACACACGAGTGTGCTCACTCACACACATCAACCCCACGATTAATGGACTGAAAGCTTTAACTGCTTCTTCCCCCTACTCGCTGCTTTCCAGTGAAATGTTATTTTTGTTTTGTTTTTTTTTTTTACATAAAGAGGAACAGAGATTCAAGTAAGACAACTCTGGAATGCGACTTACCTGGTCTCCCGTGAGATGACAGGCGGTGAGGTTCTGCTCCTCAAACGACGGCGCTGAGCGGACGTACTTGAGCCAGCTGTTGCTGGTTGCGTCTGGGCCAGTGTCCAATGCAAACTTGACATTGCCCATGTCGTCCACCACCTGTTAGAGAGCGCAGGTTCAAAAACACGACACAGAAAATGCTAAGAATTTACCTGGCGATTTTAATTGAAACCGGATTCTACACGAGAACAGGACAGTTGTTTAACTTTTTTTTTTTTTGTTTGGGATCATTCAACAAATTAGTGTAAAATAGACTAAAATTGATAAGCCAGTATATAGAAACACAAAATTGCTAATACTCTGACAAAATAATTGAAACAATACAACCAGCATTATCCAGAAAGAAAGTCATGGATCAGTCTGACACATTTAAAAGCTAATTCAACTACACAGGTTTAAACACAGGGAAATAAGAAGAGTTTTTATTCCTTGATTTATGAGATCTTCTGCTTCACCCAATAGACATGAGTTCTGATGAACTCATGTCTATTGGGATCAAGAGTGAGAAACTGACAGTGAACCACCAGAATGGGATGCACTACTTTGCTGTGATGTGATATATATATATACATATACATATATATATATATATAAATAAATGACATCAGATCAGCACCCTATCTAGGAATCAAATTATAATGTGCTTTGTGTGTCCCCAAACAGTCAAGTAATTATGTGTCAAATTATTCAGAAAGTTGGTCAAGCAGTCACTTTCACTTTCAGTCTTAGGCATCAAACACGCTGAAATGAGTGAATCCTTATATTTGCAGGCAGCATAGTGTACCATGAGATCAAATCATAATCTTATGAGATAAGTTGTGCAATATTGCAGTGAAGAAAAAAAAAGTGCTGATTCTAGTAGGTTCTTGTGACTCTGTACAGCAGTGGCACACATCTGTGCTACATATGATGTGCGAGAGCTGTTGTGCTCAAGTGGTAGAATTTTTGAATATATTAAAAAAATAAATAAATAAAAAATCCCAAGCAGCCTGCCTTATCTGGGGATCAAATTGCATGTCAAATGCATAGCTAGGCATTATTATCATATCACATTGTTTGTTCTTTGGCACTGGGAGGGAAAGCAGATAGTGCAATAGTTTTTAAGAAAACTTGAGCAAAAACAATAATCCTTCCATAACCACAATGTGGAGATTATGACTATCTGAGTTGCAGAGAGCCAACATGTCAATGGGTGTTAAGGCCAGCTAACGATGCTGGTCCTAACAAGGGAAGGAAAGAGGATAAGGAGGACGGAGTATACAAACTGGGGCTTCTTTCACTTGTCTAATGACTTTCTCTGACATGTATTGATCACCCTTTGTAACCCCTGTAGCCCCCAGAGACTCAGAGAACGGGTTTCAAGTTACCCGCTTTCACAGAGAATGGAGGCGGACGAAAGGTTGCAGCGAAGGAGGAAGAGCAGAAGAATAGAAGAAGGCCTTATTGTTAGCTGAGAAGCATACAGATAAGTACAACTTTGTTCTCAACCTGCAACATTTCTGACTAATATTATGAGTGATACATTTACAAAAGGGCAATTTGGAACTTTTTGCAACTTGACAACACAGAATATTTATCAGAGGGAGATAGCAACGAGTTTGGAGACAGCTAAACCACCTCAGGATCTGCGTCTTCAGCAAGTTGGGCTCTGATTTCGCTCCGCTACTGCTGCTGATACTGATACTGGGGAGCCAGCGTGAATCCTCTGGGGGAGAACTGGCCTGAGACAGAGCAAAACTCCTCTAATTACAACAACCAATCAACCTCGTCTGAATGCAGTGCTGACCTTTGGCTTGACTCTCTGCACTCCTAATCACAGTCAAATGTCTGCGTAAGGAAGTCGAGGTGCGATGGAGAAGAACCAATGAGCCATCTGACATTTAAAGTCGTACAAAGTTTGTGAACTTCTCCAGCTTCGCGAAGGCACGGTCACGTTTTGTTTATGTTCAACTGCTCGTAAAGTGTGAATGACCGCGTTCCTGGTTTTTGAGTTAGCATGTGCGGAAGGTGCTTTTTTTTTGTGGGTGGGTACGAGTGCCAAGTCGAGTGAGTAAATATGTTCTGGGTCTGGATTAAGGTGTGGAAGCGTGGCTTGCATAAGCGTGGCAACAGTTTGGGGCGAAGGCAGGCACACATGGTTGAGGTAATAACATCGCTGTGCCTCTTTTGACCCGAGGTGTGAGCTTACCCACCTTGTTAGCAGGGTATTTTTTAAAAATAACAATGCCCCTTGGAACCTTGGGTAAAAATAATAGTTTGACCCTTCAACAAGTGATGAAAAACCCCTACCAAAGTGGAACAAGAAAGGTCATATTTTGCTTGTGTACGATCATTTGCCGATCATCAAACCAAACCAAATTGGCCCCTTCCTTTGTGTTTTCCTTGAATCCATTTAGATATGTTCAAAATCTTATAATGGGTGTAGTCCCACATCCCTCACACGTCTACCCACTGTCCATTCTGCTCCCAATTTACAACCCAGCCTGATAAAGTCCAGACCTTTTTTTTATGTGCTAAAACAGACTCTGAAAACTAACCAGGCAGACCCTCTCAACACACACATGCTCACCTACTCCTTAGCCTAATATCCTCTCTGCAGCTGGTGGAGTCAGAGTGCACTTGTCATATTGTTACTGGGGAGCTACAACAGGTATTATAGATATTTTATTAACATATGTTAAAAATGAAGCTAAGCACCAGATGGAGACTGGGTGCACACACTTTTACGTAGTTAATCCAACATACTAGCCTTGAATTTTCCATACACTCTTATTTTACCTCCTCCTACCAGCCTAGCTCTTGTACACCCATCTGATGATTCTTAACATGAACTTAATGAGCAGCAGACCGGTGCTGGGTTGTGTGCTTTCCTTTTTTTAATTATTTTATTTTTTTTGCATCTTGGTTGGCACATGTGTGTCTTACTCTGCGTATGTGTGTTGTCTCAGAGGTTTGCTAACACCCTGTCTCTGGGTGGAAGCCTGATTTATAAGGCCTTAAATGAGGGGCAACAGAGAAGGAGAGCCAGAACAAGCTTGTGGCTGATTGTTTGTTTATTTACCTTTAGCTTTCTTTTTCATTCACTCCATCTCCCTCCATCTACACATGTCACATGGAGCAGGAGAAGGAGGAGAACCCGGCTGGAAATCGTCAGCCCCATGTGTAAAAGGGTTTTTAATAAAAGTAAACTTAGCTACCCTGAATTTTACCCCCCCAGCCACCCAAACTTTAGAAACTGGAAATAAAACCTGAAACTGAAATATGCTGTTTACAAAAGAACTCACAGTCAAATTCATATTTTGTCCCGTTGCAACTTTAAGCTTGGATATATTTTGGGAGGATTTCATGCCATAGAGCAACACCAGACATGACGTGTGGGTTGCATTTATACTCAGCCTTCCTGAGTCAATTTTTTTAGATCCATCTTTTGCTGCAATTGTGGAAACAAGTCTTTGAGGAATGTCTGTATCAACTTTGCTTAACCAGATTAAATATTGCCAATACCTCTTTGCAAACAGCTCCAGCTCAGTCAGATTTGGATAGCTCTGGCTGATTCATCCAAATCTGATGTGCATCTTTCCACACATTCCTATTTGGGTGTTGGTGTGAACTTTGACTGACTTTAAACAGGACTTCCTTTTTTTCTTCCTACGCAATTTTCTTTTTCTCACCAGTATTGTCTTGTCTCACTTGTCTTTGTATGATTGGAAGCCTGCTATTCTTTCTTAATTTTCAGATGACAGATTCAAAAGTTCTTTGCAAAATAGACAGATGATCTAATCCAGCTCTAAAACTCTCCAAAACTTTGTCCTTTTTTATGGCGTGTGTTCACCAATGTTCTCTAACAAACCCCTCGGCCTCCACAAATAGGTAGCATTGAGACTAACACTTCCTCAGGTGAAGCCCACATCCACATTTATTAAGGGATGTTATCGTAAAGACAGCTTGATGACAAAAGGATGATGCATATCGCATTGAATCATGCTTCAATAACCAGTGAAGATGGTCACCAGCTCCCCTGTGACCCTGCAAGCAAAGAAACACATTGACTGGATGCTTTCCTTGTTTTTCATTATCCTTTAATTTGTCAAATGTTCTTGTTATTACATGACCAAATTCAACAGAATTAATACCTTTGGAGTGGACTGTGATATTAAAGCCATTTTTGTCTTCAGCTTGCTAAAATTCTCTCCTTTTTCTTTTTTTTATGCTCAAATGAGTCAATTTCCTCATTCTTGTCATGCACACTGAGGTTAAACATTCATTTAGATCTTATTTTTAAGCATCAGTTTGCTGAGCTCTGTCATTCTTGCCTTCCCACTAAATTTAAAACATAATCAACGTGACAATCACTGGGATCAACAGCTCACATCAGTCAAAGTTAATTACTTAGATCTAAACCCACAAACAACTTCGAAAGGTCAAGGCACAACAGTGCTCAAGCGATTATGGGTTTTTTATTCAGACACACTGTGGAACAGGAAGGCAAACAGAAGTTGCAGGTTTCAAATTATATTTTCTCTTTTGAAATGAGCTCGTCTTCACAATTTTCACCTAACAGACTTGCAGTCATTGTCATTGTGTCACAAAACAGAAAACAAACGGCAAGAAAAATGGATGAAAGTCAATAAAATGAAGAATTCTAAGTTTATTTACCGTCTTCCTTTCCTATTTTAAAACTTGATCTGTAGTTTGCCTTGATCAAACACAATCAAAAAAATGACTCACTTGACATTACACACACGCACACCCTCAGACACGTAACATTGCGCACACACACACTCACACACACTCGCACAAAGACACAATAAGATTGCTCTGAAAGAGGAGCGGCTCTAAGTGGACAGGATGCAGAGCAAACTCCACAGGAAGCCCTGATAAGAGCACGACACTTATATCGCCCCTCACAACACAAAGGGGAACCTTTGACAGCTAGGAACCTTTAATGGCTGTCTCGGCATGCCCTCTCCTCCGCCAGTTACATCTGACGGATGTCTGTGGAGCGCTGGGCTGAATTAGTAGAGCGAAGTTGCCTGTACGGGTAGACATTGGTGACAAGGTACATATTATTTTCCCTTTGACGGAGGGCAGAAAATGGAAGTGGTTGCTCAGAGCGCTGTGGTGATTGTGATTTTGATGGGAGATGAAGAGAGGAGCAGACTTATAGCATCTGAGTCGTAACTGCCATGTCATTGTGTGTCTGAGGGAATATTTTTATAAGGTGTGATCGTGACGCTTTTGTTGTACAAGCCTCAGTTTTTCAATGTGTGAACACACCCTAGTTTGCATTCATTTGTATACATGTGGGGTAGAGAGCAAAGCAGGTTTTGTCATTTCGAGAAGGGACTGCTTTGTGCATTGTAGAGTGAAACAAAGAGAAAATACACTTTTTAACAGAAAATATCTTGAGAATTTGAGAAAAAAAAAGCATTTTCTTCTAGTGGAAAAACAGGAAATAGAGCTCGGAAAACATGCAGAGGGAAAGCTTATTCTACCTGAACGTATTCTGGGGAAGCTGCAGACTAATAAAATATGTTTCTTGGAGGTGGAAGAGTAATGGAGAAATATTTATTTTTTTATTCCAAGACTTTTTTAAAATTTTTATTCTAGCTTCAGCACATTTGCAAAGCAAACCAAAAAAAAAAAAAAAAGTGAAAAAAGAAAAAAAAACTGAAAAAACCCCCCAATAAAACTGGGGGCTTTAGGACGGGATGCATTTCCTTTTAAGGGAGCCAGGGGGCAGCCTGGCATGAAAACTCCTCAGAGGTGGGAAGTGAAACTTCCCTTGCTCTCTGCAGCTGCAGACTTATACTGTAAGTATAGATAAACACAAGGCCGGCGTGGCTGTGTAGATAATATATAAGAATGGCTGTTGGAGAATTGCATCCACTCACACGCATACACACGCACACACACGCGTGTACCCTGTGTTCTAACTCGGTCGAAAAAGACAGACATGGAAACGCGGCAGCGACAGTGACAGATTGAGTGGCTGTGAAGCGGGCTGCAGAGTTGGTTGTTAGAAGTGTTGCAAATTAAGGTGCAGCGCGACTGAAAGGAAATAAAGAGGTGTGTGTTGGAGTTTGTATCCTTTCTGGAAATGGGTCTGTTTCCAGTTGGGAGGCCCCCTTAACATGCTCACGCGCACGCACACGCACACACACCCACAGGCAGGCGGACTAATAAAGAGACTGATAGAGTGCAGATCATGAAAACGCTCCAGTGTGTTTGTAAGTCCTCATTCGGATGAGTGCGCGTATGTGTGTGTGATGGATGGGGTCCTGCAGAGAAGACCCTAGCCCCACCATATCACTCAGCAGTCTAAATGAGTGTGTCTCTGCACTCATTTGCGTGTGTGTGTGTGTGTGTGTGTGCGTGTGTGTGGACGGGCTCGCAAGCAAGAGGTCCGGCCATTAAAGTTTGTCCCACAGAAACTGGAGGGGTTTGGACGGTTTAAAGGAGATTATTCTTATTTTAATAACTTTAGTGAACTGTAACTCTGATTAAAGGTGACATGGAAAGAATGTAAATTATGACTCAATGATTTAAAAGAGACTGAAGGGGAAAATTGTGTGTTTAGGGGAGAATACCTGAAGAAAATGGTTAAATATTTTCCATCCATCCATTTTCTTATACCCTTGTCCCAAGTGGGGTCGGGAGGTGAAACAACCACGCTCATCACGTTGCAGTCCAGAGAACCTGAGATCCTGACCTGATGGGGCATTCTTCAAAACTTTAGAAAAAATCCCCAACAAAAACTGTCTCTAAACAGCTTTTATAATTAAATAGAAGCATTTCACTTTATAAAATGATGCATCCCTTTAATGATTAATTCCAAGGTAAAAAAAAAAAAAAAAAAAAAAAAAAAAAAAAAATATATATATATATATATATATATAATATGTATATATATATATATATATATATATAGATATATATATATATATATATATATATATATATATATATATATATATATATATATATATCTGTTAAGTTAAAAAATGCATACAATTTCCAGAGTTGTAAAAGGAAATTGTCATGTGAAAAGGTGTACAGTTGTATACTGTTTCCCTTTAAAATATTTCATGTTTCTATTAGAGGAAGTGACATCAAATGGTGGAAGATGGTGAACTTGAGCTTCAATGACGTCGCTTGATGTGTTTTTCCTTTTCTTTTCATTTTCATCTTCAGCATTCAGAAATGATAATCAGAAGATCCAGTTTTTTTCACACACACTTGTTTAAATAAGTACTTTTGTGAATTCATTCTGATGTAATTTTTGGAAGCTTTTGAATATTAATATTGTGAATGAAGTTGATTGTACAGGCATGTATAAATGATAAGAGTAGGTGATAAAGCATCTTTTATGATATGACGCAGACAAAACTGGCAATACTGGTTGTAAATTATAGCTCATATTTATTCCAGTGAACTGTAAAAACAAATAGATATATGAACTGTGATCAAGTCTTAAAGACAACAGCGAATGGAGAAATTGCTAAAAAATAAAGTACAACCTCACAGCCAACTCTGTTTCATCATTTCAAAATAAAATAATTGTTTCATATACGACCAATTAGACTTGACATGTGATTGTTGATTTTATTCAGAATTATATATTCACATGTCATGACAAGAAAATCAAGTTTGTTTCTGGTGAATTTCATTTTAAACTTACATCAAAAATGCAAACTCTATCTTCAATCTAGATGTAATCCATGCAAAAACATTTAACTTGCTGGAAATTTTTGCGTTTTAGTATGTAGCCATATTTTTTGTAGATTACACACAGAAGCTGATGTTTTTGTAGCATCAGGAGAACAAATGGCTAATCCAGGATTTCAAATGTAAACTCTATAATGTTTTTTTTTAAAGTAGTAAAAAAAAAAGCTTCATCTTATCTCACACAGAAAATTGCTGTCAAAGTAGAAACAAATTCACAGATCATGGCAGGAAGGACAGACAGAAATTTCGAAAGGTGATCTTTCTTGTTTTGTTGCTAAAAGAGAAACAGGAAGCAACAAGAAAGGATCGTCAAAACTCTACAAAAATTGCAGATTGGAAATTGGCCTCAAAACCGGCAGTCACACCTCTGCTGCCTTCATACCTGTACCGAGTGTCATCTTTCATACATGTTTACGCACGCACTTTAACATTCAAATGTTGTTTAGCAGGATTCTTCACCTTACTCTGAAATCAGTGGAAACACGTCGAGTCCAAATAAAGAGAATAAGCAGCTGAGTTAAAGTGTTTCATCAGGGGGAGTCACGCTGCGAGGAACGATTGGACCTTTAAAAATAAAGTGGATCAGAATATGTGTGGGTGTGTGTGCGTGTGAGTGTGTGAGTGAGTATGAAGCCTATTACTAATGCTGGTAACAGTACACCTGTGTAGCCATGTCTGGCAGTCTAATGACAGCTAAAAAGGAAGCAGGCTGTAAATCCACACACAGTCGCACACACACACCAGCACAACTCAAACGCACACGTCACAGGGGCAACAGCGATTAGGTTAAATATATAACCCGATTACTGTTTTGTCTCTGTGAAATACTGCGACGAAAGCTCTGTGTCTTCCTTTTTGACTTTTATGCAGATAAAGAAGATGCACGCAGGGTGACTGAAAGGGTATGCGGCGTGAGGGTGAAGGTGAGTGAAGGCGTGTTAAACGTGACCCATTTTATCAGACCAGGGCAGCCTTCAACATAATTAAAACCTAGGCAGGGAGGCGGGCGGGCGGGCGGGCCGGGGAGGGCCTTGGGCCTTGTAAAAGCCATCTGGGTTGTTGCATGAGTGTGAATGTGCTTGCAAACGTGTGTCTACACTGAACCGAGTGTCAGAATGTGGCCTCCCTCGCTAATGACACAACTCCTTTAACTCGTATTAAATTAGAGTAGCAGAGCTATCATCTCTGATGACTGTGCTGAAAACACGCTTGCCAATCACACCACATCACCGTCAGCAAGAGTTTTTTTTAGGAGTTTTTAAGTTTTGCTTGAAATGCTTGCCAACTATTAAATATCATCTTCAAAAAAAAAAAAAAAAAATAGAGCAAACTTTTTATGTAATACAAAAGCTAACCTGCAGCCGCTGCAGGTTAATCTTAGCGGTGTGCTTTTACGTCCACCTCAGCACCCGCTGAAGATTGTCTGAATGAGCAGGTTGCCATGTGCAGAGTTGCCAGGTTGGGGTAACTTAAAACAGGAAATGTGCGCGCCTTAAGAGAGGAGAGTCGGAGAGTTTTTAGGCTGGACCTCGTTAATGAAATGGCTTTGTGTTATTTACAGCCTCCTGTTAAAAGGCTGGACAAGTGTGCAGGAGTGTTTCTGCATGCGTGTGTGTGTGCGTGTGTGGGGGTGTGTGTGTGTGTGTATGCTTTTTTTAGATTAAATCTTTTTATTCTGTAACTGCAAGGACACAAACAACACTTAAGGTGTATGTGTGTGCCTTCTGCTTTTTATGTGTAATACTTTTAATAAAAATATATATAGATGTGGGTATCGCCTGTATCTGTTCTACCATTCCTTTTGCCTTTGCAGGCAGGTTTTTATGATATGTATTCAGGGCAATTAGTGAGCAGATATATTGGCTCATTATACTGAAACAGGTGCAGTGTAAATGGGGAAATATGAACTGTACATCAGGGTCACATACACACTCTAACCGCAGTGTTTGAAGTGGAACAACCAGATTTATAAGTGTGACAAAAAAAAAAAAAAAAAGTTACTCAAAACCCAAATAAGGCCCTAATTCTGACTTGAATAAAGGCCTTTTTTTTCTTAAAATCACAATTATAACAAACATTTCAAACCATAAAATATACCAGCATGTTTAATTGTCACCATGCTCATCACTCTGAGTGGTAGCAAGATAAACTCTGTTCCTTGAGTAGTTTCAATGTTTCCAACATTATTAAAAGAAACAAAGTTATTTGTTGCCTTTGAAGTTTATTTAAATCAATAGCTGATGTCTTACATGATAATGTACACAGTTGTGATGGAGACTTTGTGTAAAGAAGAAATAATGCCACCAGATCCATTCAGACCATTATTGTTTTGTTTTGTGTTTTCACCAGTGAACTTGCTAAATAACTGCTTACTGTAATAAAATATTCATTTATTTCAAGACCTTTAACACACATTTAACAGTGAAGTCAACAAATGCAAACCATGCTATGTTTGCCCAAATAAACGCATGGTCACATATATTTATGTCGTCTCGTCTAATGAAATTACAGGCATGTTAATAGAATTTTACAAGTTTAAGAAGCTTTAGTTTCAAATTAAACAAAAATGAAACTACTAATCCAGTACCACAAAACGAGAAGAGCCCAACTTGTTTCTTTAAAGTCGAGCCTATGAAACGCAGCGCTCATCACAATGTTCCTTTCTGGGCCTTACACGGCAGTGAAAACACAAAGCAACATTTCCTGCGCTCAGGCAAAACGGCTAAATCACTCATGTTGTACGAATCCAGTCCATGAGTAATGACAAATAATAATGAGGTGAGGAAGCACACATTCAACGCCAACACAACTTGACCTCCACTCTACTCGACTGACATGAGAAGGGAGACAGAGAGAGGGACAATTCCTGGAACTGTGCAAACACAAACAGAGAAGTAGAAGTGCTGCTCGGGACAACGTTGCAAAAGAATGCAACTCTGACAATTATTTATTAATATTCAAATTTAGGAGAGTTTCCGAAGCTGTCCACAGAACGAGGAGATGTGAAAAACAATGCCGTATCAGGAGCTTTTAGCAGGCAAAGAAAATATCCTCATTTTGATGTTTAGAGCAGAATGAAAGGTGGCAGAAGGTAGGAGGAGTAAATATATTTATGGTCATATTTCTCATGATCCAAAATCATCCTGCTCGACATAACTTCCAAAAGATCCGTTCTGAATCTCAGAGATGTGCACTGACATAAAACAGAAGATGTCACATCAACCTTCAATCATCCTCCGGAGATTTTATACTTAGTAATAAGAAGTTGTTGAAACGAGATCAAACAGATGAACTCTGCGATGTGCAGAACATGCCACTCAAAGCCGAGGCGGTCAGAAAATGACAGCTACACACATTCCTCCTCTTGTCTTCGTAGCTCTTATCTTGGTTCCGATCACCTGTAGTCCTCCCAAGTTTCTGCAGCAGACTTAAATTCGAGACGCAGAATGAACAAGAAATGCTAAGTGGTTGATTCTGGTGCCAAAAAAAGGGATTGTAGTGTGGTTGGGCAGGACAGCATGTGGCAGAGCCCCTGCATGGCTGCAGGCTGGGAGGCTTATTGGAACCATCTGAGCAGAAGGTTTCATTATAAAAACCAGACTCCGCTTTTTCCTCTTTCTCTCTCTCTCTCTCTCTCTCTTTCTCTCCATCTCCTCTTCTTGCTCAGCCATGGCATATAGCCAGCATTTACTGATGACCCGAGATTAAAAGATTTACCTCTGAATGAAATGACTTTAAAAAGCCAAATGTCTCGTTATTTAATTAAGGTTCAACTTTTAGAAAAAGAGAAACATTTTTGTTTTAATGCTTATCTTACTTGGGACTTTTCGCTATTGTAAAACTGCCTTGAAAAAATGTTCAAACCGTAAAATTGTATTTGCATTTTGTAATATTTTATTAAAATTTTTTGTGACAGACCAACAAAAAAATCTACATAATTGTGAAGTGAATGAGAAATTACCCCCTTTTTAAAACACTTTACACTAAAGTTTGGAAAGATTGTATTCACCCTCTTTACTCTGTTTCAGGTAAATAAATACAGCAAGCCATGTAGGACACAAAGCAAATATTTGGAAGAAGCTGTTTTTGTCAGAAAAAGTGAAACAAAAACGATAAAAGACTTTTTTATGTCTCATGTTGGAATGAGTTGATAAATATTCATAAGCTGTACAAACCCACAGAGCAGATCAAGCTCCCAGTCCAACACTTTACTATGAGAAAAAGTGTTGCTCGCAAAATAATAAAGGAAGAAAGTAGCACAAAACTTCTGCCCCCAAAAAAGTTCTGGAAAATATGCAATTTTAATCAGCCCTCTTATCTCATAGGCCCCTAAATAAATGACCTAAATAAGTGCCTTCATAAAGGATATGAAGGCACTTATTTAGGCACTAAAATATGTGCTACCTGTATATTATTCAAACTCCGAATACCGTTTCGGTTAAGTGAGCTTTCCACTACATCAACATGCTTCCTGCAGGTGGAGGTGATATTAATGTTTTCCTGATGGAGAATCTGCGGGGGGAACCGAAGCTTAAGACTTCCAACATCAAATACTTGAAGTTTATTGCCAAAGATAAATCATCGAAATACAGGTTCAAACATACAAAAAGCTACTCTGCTGTCATAGAAAGAGCTGACATGATGTTTTATCCTAAAATAACTTTTGGCATTCGATTCTTTAAAATCTAGGTAAAACGCAGCAATTAAACAATTGTTTTTCATCATCTTTTGGGAGATGTCTGGTTCATCTGCTATTTTTTTTTTGGTTAAATTTAAATACTTTAAATCTTAAAATGTTGACTGTATCTGTGTTTGTGAGCATAACTGTACATAATGTGTTTGTGGTACAGAGAGGTTTACAGAAAATATTTGAAAAAAAAAAAAAACATAACTATTGAAATGACTTGCCCTAAAAGTTGCAACATTTGAGAAAACATATTTTTTGTAAGGAAACAACAGATGTACAAATAGAGTTGTCCTACTCAAACTGAAGGCTTGTATTTACTAATGACACTGTTTAGTTTGATAAGTTGTAGAAGCAAAATGTGTTAATATTTTTCATCAGTCCTATGTCAACAAGATGACATGCAAGAAACCAAAACAACAAAAAAAGAACTAACAACAACCTTCCAGTTAACTGATTTTACAGAAAACCCAATCCATATTTAATGAGTATAGAAATATTTATTGAAAGTACAACTTTTATTTGTCTCTGGTAGATGTGTGTGGGACGGCCCTGACTAGTAATATCAGCTATTAACTGCATATCGGATGAGCTTCAGCTCGTTGTGAAATTGACATAAACTTAAATGTCTGTTGTCTGTTCTCTAGTACAATATTAGCATGATGGCTAAATCCGCTGCATGTGTTTCTGAGCATATGCACTCCACCTCTTCTTCTCCCCCACCGCGGCCTGTGATTAGCCAGAACACGAGGGCCAGTAAAGCTCTCTCTCTTAAGGCCTGCTGGGAAGAAAAGAGGAAAAGCCCTGTTTCACCGTTGTGTAAACCATTGTTTCATTTCCACACTTCTCTCTACCTCTTTTGGCTCAAATACTTCACAGGCTTTTTGGCTCCCGTTCAAGTGTGAACACAATGCAGCCATAGAGATCACAGTTCGCACCTCTCAGCCGCCGCGGAGCACCCACAGCTACCGCGTTTTGGTCAAACTATGATTACAGCCATCACAACAACCATAACTACTGCTTTCTGTTCTGTAATCTTAATTTGTACAGACAGCATGATACAGACAGTCACTGCTGGGATCCATCCTACATCTCATCAGTTGAACCTTCACCCTTACTTTGGCTCTCTGGGTCCCCAATGTGTCAGTAATGGATCCTGCTTGAATACTCCCCGTCTACCACCAAGAGGCCTATATATCTAACTTTTAATTAGGAGAGCTCATCTTCTGTCCTGAGAAAGAGGTAAATGGTTGGGGTACCTATAGGGAAAGAGTGTGTGTGTGTCGCTGGAGAGGTTCTCATCCATCTGGTTTGTGTTAAACTGAATGTTATGAGTGTCAGTGGCCAAGGCCTGCTTGATGGCTATCAATCTGGCTTTTAATGTATGGAGAAATGAATGCATATGGGATTCCTTCGGTGAAGGTAACAACTCAGCAAGCACATTAAGGTGATTAAGGCATGTGGATGAAATGAGGCCCATGTGGAGCCACAAAAGGACCTCATGGGCTCTCTGTAAACAGCACTTACTAGTGTTTATGACAATTTATACGCTACATAAAGCTTTTTGCTCAAATAAGATATAGAGCTGTCAAACGAGAATGACTCATTAACCACAGATGAGAATAATTAAACGCTGGGCTTGGTGTCGCGCGACGTAAACGAGACAGAGGAGGAGATGAGGTGACGGAAGAAGACGAATGGTAAGGAGGAGCAGCTGTTGACACAAGCCTTCCCCTCTCTGTCAGATAAGAGATAACCAGCCGGCCTGTGTTTACGTACTCCATTAGTGGCGTCATCAATCACACCTGCTCGCATCCCCACTCAAAGCGAGGGGAGCGGAGGATCACTGGAGGGTAACTCCACACGGTGCTCCATCACTGCTTCAAGCGTCTCCTTTTCTCCACTCTGCACACTGCTGAGGTCATATTGACTGACATCTGTAACATGAAGTGCCCAGTTACTTGCTCCCCGATTAAAGCATCCACAACATGAATGATTGTGGGGGGAATGATGGCCTAAAGATGCTCTGCTTTGCTGCAATTCGCCAACACTGAGTTTTAATGACAAGTCCAAACATAGCCAACCGATCATTATATATTTTGATCTATTCCCATAGATCACGTCACTCATGAAAACACCAACAACTTAGTAAAAATAAATGTTTCTAAGTTTTTTTTCTAATTTTTTTGAACGTTTTTCATTCTTTACACATTATAACTATGAATGCCAATTAGTATCCTATTGACTTTGCTGCTTCTTTTGTCAAGGTTTTGGTTTCTATACGCAAGTAGAATACTTTTAGAAATTATTTTTTATCCTAATAGGGGTTCCATCACAGGTGCAATAAATATCACAGGCTACCAAAGTCACTTTTAGCACATGAAGTTGGGTTTGGTATGTTAAGGTCATAAAGGGAGACAAAAACGGGGCAGCCACCCAACTTCTGATCCCACCTGAAAACTTCTCATTAATGCACAAACAGCCCAAGGGGCCTAAGTCACTAATAAAATCAACCCAGCACAAAACAATGACTTTCAAACAATCCTTTGACCAACAGAGTAATGTAATGTTGTTTTAGAAGTTTTGTCGTAGCTTTGCGGAGAGCAAAGAAAAACTTTTTTGGATTGGTCCTGGGCTCCCTGTGGTCACATTAAAAGCTAAGGCATAATTTGGCTATTCACTAACAACTCTTGGAGAATGCTTCCCTAAAGGAGCACAATCAGGCA
The DNA here is from genome assembly GCF_027474105.1 of Poeciliopsis prolifica. Taxonomy (NCBI): domain Eukaryota; kingdom Metazoa; phylum Chordata; class Actinopteri; order Cyprinodontiformes; family Poeciliidae; genus Poeciliopsis; species Poeciliopsis prolifica. Next base: position 1,078,245 of record NW_026562404.1, read on the forward strand.
TAATTGGCCAATCAGCAATGGGAACAAACACAACGATATACCTCACACGGCGAGGCAGTTGGACACAGGCACGAGGACAGGAACACAAACATAAAAATAAAGAGCGCACAGTATTACTGTTATTCCCATTTTTGTTGCTGGATGACTAAACACTTACACTGTCATATTTCCAGAGTTAAATAATCACCCTCCTTTTGTTTTTTCCTGCAAGGCATGTTAACAGAACAAGCTGGTAACAAGGTAACCTGAGAAACTTTCAAAACATGAAGCACAAATCATTAAAGTGAGCAAAGAAATATTTATGAGATGCATTTATTAAATTGTTGTAGCAACATTTGTAAGTGCGGTTAGTGTTGGAATAAGTTTGCACAAAACTCATCGTTGTACAGGCAACTTTCTGTTGCCTTGCATCCTCTTTTAAGGCATGTATTTATGTAGTTTTCTCCATTTTACCAATTTATTAAGCCTTTCCAGCAGCATAACCACACATTTTCATGTATTTAATTAGGATTTAAAATGATGAACACAAAATCAGTACAAAACTATTTAGTGAAACAATATTGTGTATTTGCTGAACCAATACTTTATATAATTCCCTTTCTCTCAAATCACAGCTGGGGAGCGCCTCGACCGGCTTTTCAAATCTAGACTGAAAACTGCTGAAATAAACAATTAAGCCAGATTGAATGTGAAGAACATGTGACCAATGATTTTTTAAAATATTTTGCCAGATTCTCAAATGGATTTATCCCTCTGCTTGACACACACCATACCACTGTACCTCTCCCTGGAGGTTTAGGGTCATTGTCCTCCTGAAAAGTGAACCTCCACTGCAGTCTCAAGTCTTTTTAAGACTAACAGGATTTCTCCCAGGACTGAGCTGTACTTATCAACTGACTTGCTTCTCTATTCACATTGAAGAAATGTACCCACAGTATGATGCTGCGCCCACCTTACTTCAATAAACCTTACATCATCAGCTGGACTTTACCATGTGCTGGAGGAAGATGGTAGGATGTCAGGCCAATTAGCTATCTCAGTAAACATGTTTTCTAAAAAGAAGTGGTGGAGTATGAAGATATATTTTACGAGTAACATATAAACACTTTCACAGCCTCACCCATGATAAGGCATCAGTGAAAGTAATTTTGTGGTATACTTATAAAATGCAATCAGCTTTATAACTGGAAACGTTTTTCTTTGTTTTTTCATTCAGCTTTAGGACGGGACAGAAATGTGAAACTTTTTCTAAAAATTCAACACATTCACTGAGTTGTTAAGAAGAAGGTTTCCCATGAATTAGGAGCAAAAGTTTTGACATTTACAACTTTTGGACATAAAGAGAAATTAAAACTGTGCCTTAACTGAAGCTGCAAAATGTACAGAGTGTATTTGAGTGTGATCGATAACACTGGGGACGACGGGTCCAGCGGGTCACCTCTCAGCACTTAGGCATCATCATCTGTTATTGGATGATTATTGATCAGATCAGCCAAATGGGATCAATATAACTGCAGAAAACTTAATTTGATAGACTTTGCAAAGTCAATAGCACATAATTTAAGAAAGAAGACATGCTTTGGATTTCTGTAACAATAATTATTTCCCTACTCAAATGGTTCGCACTTGTTTAGGTTGCATTTAAAACCTTACATTCATAAGTTTGGGGGTATTCTGTAAAGAGTATTTAATGGACTGTTATTGTCTCCTCCAACGTGGGATTGAGCTTGTTGGTTTCACTAATTACACCAAACATCTCATTGATTCTCTCTTCGCCTGAAGAGTGTATTCACTGTGACCTCCCCATGAGCTGGAGCTCAGGGGTCCTGGGGGGTATTTAGGAGGTAAACATGTTGACTGCACCTCCACCCTGCCACACCACCAGACATTTACTTCCCCACACGTGCAATTAACGAGGCGCTGGCTAATTTGGGGTTGCCGCATATATGCAAATGAAAGGCAAACAAAGGCGAACGAGTGATGGATGACAAGAAAGGGACGGGGTTGAATGGGTTCATAAAGGACACTTAGCACCACAACACTAATTAAAAAGCCATGGCCGCGAGTGCACTGAGGTAACTCATTAGCTGCAACCTGCTTCTGTGCCACACAGTGCAAGTGAGCACTACTGCTACCTAGCTGAAGAAGAAGGAGAGCTACTTAAAGATGTAAAAAACAAACAAAAAAAGAATGATGTATGTGCGCATTGTTGCTTTGGTAAAGAGTCCATAAGGACATATGAGGCCAACCAAGTGAGCCTGGCATTAGCTTTTCTGAACTAATGTTCATTAGTTTAGTGTGGAGGGCTGCAAGCTGAAGAAAGGTTACCATAAGCATGGCAATTAGGACAGTAATAGGGTAAACAACAACCTGGCGACTGGAGGGAGCGAAGCAGAACGCGGCACAGGAATGATTACAGAGGCCAGCCATGTGGAGGTGGGTGACTTTAGCTATATTGATCTGTGCCTGTGTTGTGAAGGGAACTCAAAGTGGCACCCGCTGAGCCCGCACGGCTTCTCCCCTCGACTGAGACTCCTTTTTGTTTAGCTGTGCACACTATCTGTATGCGATTTGCACATATACACTACGTAACGTTGCCCAGGCGGTGCAGAGGCCTTTTCTTTTGGTACTCCTGTGTGGCAGTTCTGACAATTCATTTCATCTCAGCGGGAATTGTCACACCTTTTCCCCAATGCCTTTTGTATAACGCCGACAACTCTTTACATTTAATTCAACAGCAAACAATAAATGGACCAGAAGTAAAAAAATTTTTTGTAAGGACCACGAGGAACATATGCCGTGAGATCAATGGTGCAAAAAATTATTTTCTATCGAATGCTCGCGTTTTCCTGCAGACACAGATAAGAGCATGAGATCGAGCATAACACCTCCTGTGTATGTGTGTGTGTGGGGGGGAAAGGGGTATGTTAGGTGAGGGAAATAAAGGGAGTGGAGGGTGTGAGGGCCAGGAAAATAAATGAGATTATCGATGTTACATGTCAAATATAATTGCTGAGAGTTGAGCAAAGAGGAGAGGGTAGGCTGATGGGCTTGCTGATCCATGGAATGCTTCATTTGGGAGAAAGGCCAACGACTCACAGAACTTGGATTGCGACCTCGGGTGAGGGTGTTCTGCGCAAGCATGTGTGCGTCAGATCGCTGCAGGAGAATGAGATCGTTTAGCCTCAGGAGTGAGTTGTTAACATTTAAACTCTCTCGCTGATCAAACGCAGAAATGAAACCCGTAGTCAGCCTTGTCTGCAGACTTCATGTCATGATATCTTCAGAAGGTGACAAAGTCTTAGTCTGTCAGATCTAATACAATCTGATGTCTGCCTCCCCGTGCACTCGGATTTTACTTCTGCCTCTCAGGTCAAAACTTTTGGAAAGACAATCCATGTGAAATTCACTGAGGCCTTCAAAAATGCACACCCTATAGCCCCCACAGCAGAGTGAGGTTTAATTTGTGAAGATCTGAATGATGAGAGGACCTGTCAGCAAACGAAGACCTCACAGTAGAACTGAATGTATATATATATATATATATATATATATATATATATATTATATATATATATATATATATAGCTGTACAGAGCGATGCTGTCTGTAACAGTGAGTGAAAATATCAGTTGCCAGAATCTGCCACAGGAATGCACATCAAATCAGACAGACTTTTCCAAGGATCATGAAGCAAAAAGTGTTGGAATATTGATAAAAAAAAAAAAAAAACCGGAAATGATATGATAAAGTTAATATTGAATTGAGAAGTCCCACAGCTGGTGACTGCTATCCCAAGGAAAAAATTTTTCAGAAACTGCAAAATTGCATGAAATTAGAGAAGAAGGCCGAATGGACATCTGGTGTGAGTGTGTGATGGCGTGTGTGTGTGGGTGTGTGTGTACATCCACTCACAATGACACATTCAGAAGACTCTCGGTGCAGGAGAGGCATGGGCTCCTTGATGGGAGTCAGAGATCTCATCGTAATTCTCAAAGTAAACATTCCAACTTTACTTGCTTTTCAACACTTTCCACTAATTTTGCTCATTCCCTCCATGCGTCATCTTCATATCTAAAACAGTTTCTTTTCGGGGGGGAACCCTAAAATATTTGAAAAGAAAAAAATCCTCTTTCCAAATTAATATTTTCCGGGTCATAGGTCAAAACAGCCCCCAAGAACTGCAAATATTCAAGTAGGTTTGTTCGAGGAAAAAAGCCATTTGACAACAACTTGTTATCAAATGGCTCCTCTCTCTTTCTCTCTCTTTGTGGCATAAACCATATCTGTAAGTTCATAGGGAGAAGCAGTGTGTGGGTGTTAGCAAAGAGAGAGAAAAAAAACTATCTTCAGAAATTCTATAAACACATACTTGTTATGTCCCACCATATTCTTTTATTTTCATTTTTTCTTTTCTACATGTTCAGAAGCTGTGCCACGCAAGACTAGTTAGCAAACTTAGACTTAGACTTAGACTTAGACTTGACTTTATTGATCCCTTGGGAAGACTCCCTCAGGAAATTATAGTTACCAGCAGCTCACAGGCAAAAATGTGGCACACAGTAAGCATACACAAAATACAAAAAAATACAAATTAAATACAAAACAAAGAATATAAATACAACACAAAAGGAAATTATAGCAATTTGGTCGATAGATTGACCAGTGATATGGTATTGGCTGAATCATGCACAATGATTCCTCCATTTTACCAAAGAGCAATGTATTTTAAATTTGAACCCCCCAAAAAACTCCCATAACAATAAAAAAAAAGAAAAAAGAAAAAAAAAAGAAAATCAATGCAACAAATACTCTTTTCAAAGAAATCAGGCCTAATTATGAGTGATGTTTTTTGTAAATTCAGTGGGGCTGAATTTTTTTAACCATATATCACCTGTTCACAACAAAAGCCATTTCAATCAATATCAGTAATCAGTCAGAAATCTTTATTGTAGCTATAGAAACCATGTAATACAAATTACCTGGACTGTAACACAATTGGGTGAAAAAATAACACTAGGTGGCATTTTAGATGCTTGCATTGTCTCATCTTTACAGCAATCTCTTACACAGAGCATGTATGTAGTGACAGTGGAGAGAAAAAATGTCCTATTCAACAGGAAGAAACCTGTCTGAGTACGAGCGTCTACCTGCCATGTCTGACTGGGAGTCGTTTGAGACGACAGGGTCGGGACACGGAAAAGAAACAGAACTAAAACAGGGACTAAACAAAAACAGGGCTGGTGTGAATACTTTTTTATGTCAATGAGAAGTAAAAAGTCAAAGTCAAGCAAGTATAAACATATCTAAATATAAGACACATATTAGGTAATTGGAAATACTGACCTAAATTAAGATATATTAAAATGCCCTCTGTAATAGAAGGTGTGTCACAGACGTCACTCACAGGGACGTGCAGTTGGAAGTATTGTAAATTACACACTATAATATTTTAAGAGAACATTTTTATTGCTTCAGCATAGACAGAAAATAAAGTAAATGAAGATATTTTCTTGAGCTGTCCAAAATAAAAGCAATGTGAAAACAACTGTTGTGTCCAGAATCTCAATGAACCATCTGGTTGTTTTTAATTCAGCAGCGTGCCAAAATCACAGACTTCCAAAATCGCATGTGTAAAACAGACACTGAGAACAAGATGTGTAAGAAGTTTCCCGACAACACTTGTGCAAATCAGCAAAAATAAACTGTTCCAAAGTTTTTGCTTAAAGTTATTTATGCCAAAATTGCCTTCAAATAAACCACCTTGACTTCAGTCACAGGAAGTCTACTTCAAATAAGTTGTTAGCTTTTGCCTCCCGAACCAACTAAGAGACTTTAAACAAAAAGAAGACGATAGTGCTACTTTTAGAGCGTAATACTATGCAAATATGAACTTTACTTTAAGGCCAAGGAGATTAAAACACAGACTTTGTCAATGTTCTTCAGCTCACGGAAACAATCTTCTCTTTTGTTTTGACATTTAAATTATTTGGATAAGAAAAAAAGAAAAACAAATTCATTTTTTTTGTTCACATCCTTGAAATTGTTTGCTATTTAGATTTTTTTTTTTAACAAAATCATAGCCTCAAACCCGAGGGGTATTTCTTACAATACGCCTCTTGCAAAGTATCATGTCAGTCTGTGAAAAGTATCAAAATGCAGTCAGGGCGTTGTCCTCTACCCTTCAGATCTGAACCTGTCCCTAGGCCTTGCATCTTCTGGGGGAACACCATGTCCATCCTTACGCTCTGCAGAACCATTCCGACCAGCAACATGATCCTGAAGGTAGTCAACTCTTCCCGCTGCCAGGTTCGTTACGCTTTCAAGCTGATCATTTTACGATGAGATCTGTAAAGTAAGTCTTCCAGCCTGGCTCCGGATTCACACCACCTCTATAAATACTGATCTTAGGACAGCGAGGCACAAGGGTCAAGCTAGATTTAATCAAATTTTTTTGATAAATCACTTTAGTTTGATTCAAAACTACACTGTTTGGGCCGATTCTTATTTGTCACATTTCTTAACATCTGTTAACACAAGTGAGCGTGTAATATTCATTCATGTAAGTAATGTCCCCAAATATGCATCTGTTTGTATTGCTACCTCCCCCCCACCTGAATCTATCTCTACATATCTGTGTGTGTGTGTGTGTGTGTGTGTGTGTGTGTGTGTGTGTGTGTGTTGAGAAGCTGTTTGAGATTGCATCTAATGATTCCTGCACTGCCCTATCAATCAAGAGCCTAGTGTGGACAGTGAAAATCAATAGTTCCACGCAGAGCTACCTGAGGTCCCCCACACTTCATTTGTCATAAGCGCTCAATATGTCAATACGGAGAAACAACAACTCATTTTAGTCAGGAGGCTACGTGGTGGGTGTAAATCTTTTTGGTCTTTACCAATGATTGTGAACTTCTCTCTTTCACAGTAGCTTCGGGTCATGTCAAAGATCGCCTATTCAAGTGTTTGTGTGTTTTTTTCCCCCATTGATAATTCATTCATTCTGTTTTCTTTGTTTACTGCCGCCTCTCATATTTTGATTATGTGATCTTTCTTTGATGGATTCAGTCTTTCTTCCTCTTGTTTCTTTTTTCTTTCCACATTTCTCACTCATGTTCTCTCCTTCCTTGAGTCACTCTTCTCTCTGGGCACTTATTGACATTTCCCTGCTAACCTTCTCTTTTACGTTCACCTCAGTGTGTGCAGCCTTATCAGATGCGCGGGTGGTTTGGAGTTTCATCCACCTCAACTCCTTACTCTTTTCCATTCTTCCGGGTTATTCATCCCTCCTTCCTGTGCTCTGAAAGTCAAGCTTCCCTTTACAAAACCCCTGCTGTCTTATCAGGGAGACCCCACGACCCCTGCAGTCAGGGCAGCAGCCAGCGGGGGAGAATGGACACCATGATTCCCCCAGGAGGAGGACAACAGAACCGAGGTGTGTGTGTGTGCGTGTGTGTGCATGTGTTTGAGAGGGTGCATGTGTGTTAGAGCAGGGTCCGATGCCATTACATTAGTCTATTTACTGTCCAACTGTCTAAACAGTTGTGATAACATACACTGGTGAACCAACAGGCAGACTCTGGGGACAGTGCAGATGCTGCTCTGCATGGAGGAAAAATGACTGAAATAGATAGTAATTTATAATTTTAACAAGGTTATTTGTTTGTTTTTTTCAACTAAAGTGATTTTTTTGTTTAAATATATATGTTTTAATTATAACTTAAATCTGAAAAAGCTGCTTTACTTTGAGATTTTTTTTTTTCAGTTTCTTACCATCCTTCTTACTTGGAGGCAAGATAAACTTTGGTCCACATCCTGTCTTGTTTGAGACACCTGCAGTTTTATTGGTTGTTCTGATTATAGATTGAGGAAAGACATATTGCCAACATGAAGATTATCAAGACCTTGTGGATGTTCTGCTGTGTTTCCCATTTTGAAGAGTGGCATTATTATGCTTGTAAGAAACAGGAAGTCAGTCGCGATTGGTGCAACTCACTCATGTCCGGAGCTGCGGAGCTGAGTCACAGCATGAACGGATCAGGTCCCGATTTGCAGTACAGCTTCTGCTGCATCTCTCATTGAGCGAATCTTTGTCATACATTTTGTAAATTACAGAACGTTAAAGCTCCACCCGACCGGCACGCTTGCTCTGACTTCATCTGAACTGAGAGATGAATGGATCAGTCAATGAAATGATTCGCTCCCGATCGGTCAGTCAAACGATTCATTCATTTGACTGAATCACTCATGAACACCACGGCACTAAACTAAAGCTAAACTAGAACAAGTCAGGCCTTACGATTTGTTTGACACTGTTTATCATTCAGTTCTTCAGTTTGAAATTTAAAGTTGATCAAGAACTGAATCTGGACAAACCAAAATGTGGGCAGAAAAAAAAAAATCACTGTGGTTTAGAACAAAAATGAAGAATGGGGATGTGCACACTGAGCCTCTGTGTGTGTTTTTATATGTTCAGTTCACAGAGTTTGTTGAAAATCTTCACTTTGGAAGAGCTTGCCAGTAGAAGCATGCATAAAACATGCGCTTGGAAAACCTGTTTTATAGAAATTCCTAGGGATACCACTAATTGCCGCGACTGCTTGTAATGAATGATTTTTATTTTGTGTGGATATTTTTTGTGTGTGTGTGTCAGATTAAAGTATTTTAATGAGATATTTACAAACCTTTGCCATCGACACCAATCAGTCGGGAAGCCAGTGATTCTTTAAGATCATAATGCTTTAGAAAGCTCCAATAATACAATCAAACTTGTCAAAGTAAGCTGAAAACAAATAAAAATAAACTCACACCATGATGATGTAAGCAAGGTAGCAGTCCTAACAGTCATATATTCAACAAGTTAAGGAAAAAAAGGGAATAAGAGTAGCTGCAGGGCTGCAGTAGCTGGGTTAAAGTGTTCAAGCTCCATTGTCATTGTTTCTCATTGAATGATTTTTTTTTTTTTGGGTTCCTATTTGTAAATGAGTCAATAAAGTGGCTGGATTTTGTATTTCCTTCCCATATCCTGTGCGTATGCAGGCTTGTGTTTGTGTGGTCTTTGTCACAATCTTTGCAGGTGCAAAACACATCCTATATTCATATCCTCATTCTTTGGTCTGAAGGACTCCCTAAGGAAAGCACCTGCCAAAGGAGCACAAGCAAACACACGCACACACACACATTTGTAACCTCACAGTGTTTCTGAGAGTTCCTGCTCACTTCCTTAGAGTCTGCCGTTCTCATGTTCTCTCTTTAGTAACTTCACTGACAGCTAGAAGATGTTTAATGGAGAGAACAATGGGCAAAATATTCCCAGAGACGCAGACAAGAAGCTTATGCAAGAAGGATTATAATAGGAAAAGGAGTGATTTAATAAGTATTTAAAACTCATTTTGGAAACCTACACAAATAATTTCAATAACAATACAATAATGTAATATAGTTAGGGTGATGTACTATTAAAGGAATCGTAATTCCACAAAGAAAATTTTCTTTCAGGATTAATGAGGGTTTTTTCCTTCTGTTCTCATAATGACCTCTGCTTTACAAAGTGGACCGATTCCTCCACGCTCCCTCACTGAAACGGCCCCATAACATGATGCTGTCACCCCCGTGCTTCAAAGTTGAGATGGGTCATCAGGTGCACCAGCACCCCCTCTTTCCTCTAAGCATTACAGTGGTCATTATGGGCAAACTTTAGTTTCATCAGACCACAAGATATGTTTCTAGAAGTGAAAGCCATTGTTCTCTAATGGATTTTCAAACTGCAGTATGATTTTTTTTGTGTTTCTTTTGGAGTAATGACTTCTTCCTGACTAAGTTGCCTTTAAGTCCTTGCCAATGCAAGACAAATGTCATTGTGGATAATGACACTGTCTTACCACCACCTTCACAAAGTGTTTGGATTTTGTTTAGAAGTTAATTTTCACATTTCAAACCAAAACCTGTCCCCTTCCAGCGAGGTATGATGGTTGTACATTCCAATCATGCCAATGCTTTGCTATACTTTTTTTAAATGGATGGACCTTCATACATCTAAAAATGTGAACCAGAGTGATCCAGACTTGCAGCTCCACAGTTCTCTTCTTGACATCTTGACTTATTTTCTTTGACTTTCCCATCATGTCAGACAAAGAAGCAATGTGTTTGAGGTGTGACCTTGAAATACATTCACAGGTGTGACTCTGGTTTACTCAAATGGACCAGATGACCCATCAGACGTTTTGAAACACAATACATCATCATCTGGTCTACCTCGTTGTTCAAAGAGATGATTGTTTACAGAGATATCTGTCTGTCTGACTCCACCTTTCTGTCTGTCTGTTTTACAAACTGAAACATATAATCCAAAATCAATACAGTAAACTCAGTCTGTTTTGGGCAAACCAGCTCTGTTATCCAATGTCCTCATATATGACTATTTAAGGTCATACATTCCAAAATGGTGAGATGGATAGAGATAGACAGACAGGGCTTGGCTGCTGCTGCCGAGTATATTTATAGGTATTATCATCTGTACTGCCAGACAATCTGCACTGGAAGGCACAATATAAAGTTACATTAGGAGAATGACATCACATCAAAATAGGAGTGACAGATGATCAAGACATTGCGGTTGCTCACAAAACGTGCCCTTTTGTGGAGCAAAACATCCTCACTTTTGGGCCTGATGTCAGATCTTTTCTGAAAACTGAATTTGGGAAGAATGTTATGAGCTCATTGTTACAGATGCTATCCAGTTCCCCTCTCAGCTTCCTACATGCCTTTGTTTTCTTTTTTATTACATTTATATAGCTCACTGTCTTCACCCAGTTTCAGCCAAGTACACATTAAAAGGCAGTAACTCTTTCTCACAAAAGAGAAACAAAAAATACTTTGGTCCATGACATCTTGATAAAAAATATTGTGTACACTTTATAGTTATGTTCGATCTAAAACCTGTTTCCATTACAGGAAGAATTAATTGGGTTTATCTACATGACTCTTAGATTTTGGGGATATTCATATGGTTCTATGCTACATTGTAGTGAAGTGTGACATAAAGCTTCAATAAAGTACATAGGACACCAGGCTCACCTGCTATTTGAAGTGCTGCCCTCTGGGAGATGTTTTAGATCTCCCAGGTCACACACACACACCAGTAGAGCTGCTTTGGTCCATGACCAGATAGCCATTAGAACTGCTAACACACGCACACACACTCGGACAGAATACATCTAAAAGAGCAACAAACACAATCTACCTCTTCCCCCCTCCTCTTTGAACTTTTAATCCCTGAAATGTCCACACTCCTCCAGTAAAATACATTATTATGTATTTTTACATTTTTAATATATTATTTGGTTGTATATTTTATACTTTATGTATTCTTCCATGCTACTTGGCCATTATGTACGTTTTCTTGCTTTTAAGTTATATGAAAGTAGTTTTTAAATTGGTAAATTTGCCTGGAATCATGTTGGCACAGATGTTTGCTTTTTTCTTACTTTGCAGTTTTGCTTGTTTTTTGGCCACATTTCTTAATACTTCTGTAAGTGTCTAGTTGTAGAGAAACAGTTTGGTCTTCCTGAATAAACTGTTTTTTTTTTACTTTAAAGACTTTAGAGCGTGAATGGTCTGCTCTTCTTTTCATTAATCTCATTCCCTCTGGCTCTACATTGATTCTTTATTGATGGGAAGTTCTGATATATAGTCACACTGATGTTACATTCTTAATATCTATGCATGCATTAATACTGGTTTGTCTTTGCTGCTGGGCTGACATTTCTACAGAAAACTTATAAACATCTGCAAATCCACATTTTAAATGCTCGCTGTCACATTATTGCATGTCCACTGTAAAACTGCTCCTAAATTTATTTCACATATTACAGTTAATTCCAATATCACAAAGCAATATTATGCTTGTCAGTATCTTCTCAGATGCATTTTGGGAACTGTGCTCATGTCCGTGTGAATGAAAGGCTCTCTGTTACTTCAAATGCTAACACTCTTACGTTTGAGTGAAGACTCCTGCTGAGAGAATCTGTATCACAGCCAAGATAAAAGCGCGCACATACACGCAGAAGAGAGGAGCCGAGCGAAGGAATAGTTCAGGTTTCACAACAAAAAGAGCCCGTGCTAACAACGCGGACGGCACAAGGAGCCGGGTCTCTGCTGTGAGGCGAAATTCAACAAACACGCGTTTGTATGTGTTTGATTGTTTGGGAACAAGAACACTCACGTAACCAAGAATTCGTTCACAAGGACAACAGTAGCTAACTCTTAGACAGAACACAAGTCCCACTCTTAGAGGCTGTCTGACTTTTCATCCCAGAGGCCAAAAGATATGTTGTTAATGGCTAAAGTCGTCGTACTCCAGTCATGGACAGCAAGCAGAGGAGGTTATCCGTTCTGGGGTAGACAGCGACGGCCTAATTCATTCCAGCTGTAAGGCTTTCAGTGTGTGTGTGTGTGTGTGTGTCCGTTCGAATGGCTGAGTTTTCTATGGTTAAAATGACAGATTTACCTGGCCCCTAAAATGTACCAGACAGGCAAGGCTGAATACACTGTGAGACAGCTTTTGTTAAGAAAAGATGAGACTGCAGACTAGATTACGCTCGTATATTTGAATTTGATTTTGTGATTTATTCATTTCAATAAACATTCCGACTTATTTTACATGCCGCTCCATATGAAAATCCTATTTATATTTTGCATTTGCCTCTGTTTTTGTAAGTGCTGCAACCTTTCACTATGTACCTAGAGTAGTGGGTTCAGAACATCCTTTCATGCAAAAGTCCACCTTGTGACCAGAGGCACCAAGTCTGATGCCTTAGATAAATATATAAACACATAGTAAGTGAGATCTCCAGACCTACACTCACAGAAAGGAAGCCAAGCATGTGGTGTGAAAGAGGAAAAGAATGTTGAGATTGAGGATGAGGAGGGACATCAAAACGCTTGGATAAACTTCACCCAAAAACATCGCCCAATTTGATTCCCTTGAGTTAAGTTACTCAAATGCCAGAAAAAAAAAACACACTAAATACACAATGTCCATGTGAAAAAAATAAAATCTCACACACAAGAAGACAAAAGAGAAGTCAAAGCGCATGTGGCCTATCAGCACACATGCATATCTGTGGACACAAAGAAAATGAAATAAGGTGGAGGGGGGAGCATGGAAGAAAAAGGGTATAATTTTCAACAATCACCCTCTGCTTGAAACAAGCAATTAGGGGGAATGTGCAGAGCATCCCCTTGTGCTGGGGGGACTCTGTGTGTGTGCGTGTGTGTTTGTTCATGCTTGTGCAGACCTTTCGCCTCCTCCTCCTGGCCTTTCTTGTGGTTGTGTGGGGTGGTTCAGGGGCAGCGCACAGCAAATTTGATAATTCCACCAGCAGGTTGACCGGGGCATGCCCTCCTGCAGCATCATATTGCCGTTTATCTGTTTCATTGACCCAAGAACACTCAGTCTAATGTTGACAATATTGTGACTTTTAATGTTTGAAATTAAAGTAAATAAAGTTGCTGGTCACTAATGTTGCAGCATTGTTCTTCAATGTCTTGATGTGAGCTGATGTGAGCAGCAAACTGTCAAACCAAAGAGAGCAAACACAGAAACACTTTCAACTTTGCAATCATTTATAACAGCGTAAACTGCGAATAACCACTTGGATGAGGTCACAAATGTTTTTTTTTTTTTTATCATATTACAATTGTTTCAAATTAACTTGCAGAATTATATTATTTAGAATCTAGTGACTAAAATCGCGAAACTCTGAATTTTGGGAATAAAGCAACAATGGTAAAGAGAAAGGAAATGGGAGAAAATATATGTAAATCACAACAAATATTGTCATTACAATAAGCCATAAGGATAGTGCAATCACAAAATGTTTGTATTATTGTGTAAAAGTCAATTTTACACAAAGAAATGGGTGAACTTTTATCTTAAGGGTTTTTTTAAAGTTGGGATATCAGCGAACAGGACCATCAAGAAATGGGATAGAAGCAATTATAAAAGATGAGCTGAACAGACATTTATTGTCTGAGACAGCCATGGCAAATAAGGGAAACACAAGCCTTAATCCCGAAGGTGGAGTTTCCTCCTTCAGGTTCCTTGAAGGGGAAAAAGAACAGAGCACACTCTTTTATCTGTGTGGTCCGCCAGCTCAGCTTTCTTACTCTGTCTGTCTGCCTCGCCCCCTCTTTCCCTCCTTGTTCACGGCTCACAGATGTGAATTGTTCCCCTTCAGGTAGTCTGTGTGCGCGCTCGTGAAGTTCGATCTTCTCCCTCGAGATGCCCCCCTTCACCCCCCCAATGTCACTACACGATCTGTCCTTCATCTTAGCACCAGCTATCGGGTTTATGCAAAACCCTAAATTCAGTTTAGGATGTCCTCACATCTGAAGGTGTAACAGTTTACTTTACGATGCAAGTTTTACCTCTTCCTCCGATCAACCACTTTCAGTAGCCACCTACTGAAACTGCAGAACATGTAAGGGAGCTTGATGGTCACTGCTATCAGCTTACAGCTTGTGTGTCTATAAAATACAGTGCATTGCTAGCCTGGTAAAAACCAGCCTCTTGTCCTACGCCATTTGTTTCGTACTGAGAATCTGGAATCTTGGTTACTGATAAAATATTGCTTCCTGGAGGCGTTGGCTGTTGAAGTTTTAAATTTGACCCAATCGATAACATTTGGCCGTGACGTATGCCATGCACCATTTCAGCCATATGAAGCTTACTGGAAATTTGCTGTGCTGTAAGCTACAATCCTCCACTGTGAAGAGAGAAGTGCTTAGCCGGAAAAGATGGATGTGAATGTTGAAGAAGGCGATGGGCAGGACAGTGCCTTGCAAAAATAATCATACCTTTTAACATTCAGTCAGAACATTTTGGCTGAAAGTATTGGAGTTTTTACATTATTATTTTTTTATTTATTTTAGTGATATAGCAACAAAAAACACCTTGTAGTTCTGAAGTGGAATCATAAAAACTTTGACAATCATTCAGTTGATCATTTTTAGATCCACCTTTTGTCTCTTTGGGCGTTTTCCTCCAGCTTTTCACATTGTTAGATTGAAACTTTTGCCCATCGTTCTTTCCAAAATAGCTTGAGCTATTCACTCAGTCGGGATGAATGAGTCTGGATCTGTCTGGGTCAACGCAACACAAAACAGACTTTGATCTAAACTATTATATTCCAGCTCTGGTTGTAAGCTCGGAGCTGGAATGAGAGGTGAATCTCCACCCCGTTTTTAAGTCGTTTGCAACCTCCAACGGGTTTTCTTCCGGGACTGCCCTGTAATTAGCCACCTTCATCTTTTCTTCAGCTCTGTTCAGTTTTCCTGTTGATAGCCAAAGAAAAGCATCACCACCACATGATGCTGCAACCACCACCCACGATCAAGATCAAGGTGCTGTGAAGTATTAGTTTTCCTCTAGTAGTTTTTAGTAAAGGGATAGCGTTCCCATCGTCTTCGGTTTACTGAATGTCTAAATAATTTAATCAGACTTTTTTTTTTCAGCAGCACCTTTCTGTAAAGACCAGATCTGCGGAGTGCACGACCAATAGTTGTCATGCTGAGGGAGTCTTCCACCTCTCTGCAGCTTTAGCACATTTTCACATCTCAAGGACACGGTGGCAGAATCTAAAGTTGCTTGAAAAAGCACTATTTTCTTGGTGTGATTATTTTCTTACAGGTTTCTTCTGCCTAACACATGTGCAATGTGCAAAGCGGGGTGCTTATCTTAGATTAATTACAAAGGTCTGCATGTCCGTCAGAAGAAGCCAGAAAAAGCCATCTCAGATAAACATACAAGCACAGACAAGGAAGAGGAACAAGGTGTCATGGGAGATGGAGGGAAAATGTGGGCGATGTTTTCCCTCCATCTCCCATGGCACCTTGTTCATGAGTTCAGAGGTAGAAAAGAGGTGAAAAGAAGCAAAAGCAACAACGAAGGAAAAATAAACAGCAGGTGTTTGGGGAGATTTAGTGTAGCGCTTGAAAAATGGGAAAGGGAATTCATTCAAAGGAGGGGGAGGAATTCCACACACTCAGGAAAAGACTTTTGTCAGGAAGCAGCATAACAGACGAGAGGAGACGACATGTAAACTCCACTCTGTTGTTATGCTGCGATTCTGTTTTTCTCAGGAAAACCGCAAAGTAAGTCAAGAAACATTTGCAGGTTGAACAAGAGGCGGGTCGCTCCTACTGTGGTCCGCAGAGCTGTGGCAAAACGGCAGTCTGACATGGAAACCAAAGCGAGGCCGGGCCCGGGCTCTGCTTAGTGGGGTAAGTATTAAAATGAAGTGCTTGTGACTGGTGTGCAGAGACCGAAGCATCTGATATGGGGCCTGCAAAAGTGTGCCGTAAAGTAGGGGAGACTCATTCCGCCTACTCATTTGGAGGAATTATGGTGACACAAAGCAGGCCTAGCAGGAGCGGCCGGCGCTCTGCCCTACATGTGTGTGCATATTTGCACAAATGTGCACACGAAAACAGACTCAAAACAGAGGAAATCCCCACCATCTTTGCTTAGGTGTGTCACTCATTGACTGCGTGCAGTATAGCAAGCGTGGAAATGTTTTAACAGCACTTCCAAGCAGAGGGGAAAAGGATTTAAATAAGGACACCTAACACACCACAAATTTGCTTTCTCGGTGAGAAGTTTCCAGAAACTAGAGAGAGAGAAAGAGAAAATGAGTAATGTTTAGGAAGTTCTTCCCCTGCCGCCATGGCAGCAGAGGCCGCAGAGCAGCAGCTATTACCTGCTTCCCAAGACTTGGAATAAAAGTTCTCCTAAAATAAAAACCTTTAACCCTCAACCATCAGCGCAAAAAAGAAAAAAAAGAGGGTGCTTGGTGAGGTTTTGAAAACAGCGATGGCTAAAAATATATTTTTGGTGGAGCAAGAAAGCAAACAGCTATGTGTGTCTGTGCGGAGCAAAAGAGTTACAGCTGGCATTTCTGCGGCGGGCCCTATAGCATGAGCCAAGGGACCTGAGGTAGGCTTGCCGCCGGAATGCTCAGGCCAACCACCAGCTTCCTTGTAGCAGCTATTGACAAGTTTCTGCTGGCACCTGCTAGACATGCCCGCGGGGCATCCTTCTTCCTTATTCGGAAAAGGTAGCAATTATTCTGACAATTGTTTCACATGTAAATGGCAAAAAAATAATGAATAAAACACTAGCTTTACTTTGATTAGTTATTGCTGATGGTTAACTAGTTGATGTGCGACATCTCTTTCGTAATGGCATTGTAATGCAAGGCATCAAACAGCCTGAAGTAAGTCGTTTCTCCAGAAGATATGTGGACAATTCTGCTGGAAGCCCAAAAGAAGGACAACGGGAGACATTTTCTGGATTAGAGCTCAACAAATGAAAGCACTGTCAGCGCCTGGCATAGCTTCTTCCCTTGTTTTAGACACCACTATGTGTGTGTATGTATGCATGTGCCTGTGCGTGTATGCCTCTTCTGGGCCCGTCTCCAGAACCAATGTATTACAAGAGTTCCTGCTGTAAGATTATATTTGGATTCTCTAGGCCCTCTTCCAATTATTGCTGGCACTTAATACTTTTCACACCATTCACAGATCCCTTTACCCCGACTGCTTCTCAGCCCCCCTGACCTCCTCCCTCACTTTCCTCACTCTTGATTTCTTGCCTTCTGAAACACACTTACGTGTATCTGCACACCCCCACAAAGACACACTCGGTTTTTCTGGGGGATTTGGCTTAAATCAAAACTTTTTATTGGTTTATTTGCAGGAAGGTATATAGGCAGGAGACTGCTTAAGTGAAGGAGAAAGTGATTCAGTGCTTTTATGGAAAATGTTACTGACTCCCCACGCACGACATCAAGCACAAGAAGACACTCAATTTTTATGGGACGTAAGAATGCACGTATCTAAGGAGAATGGATTTATATCTAACACTGCTTCAGGAAAGACTGCTGTTTTTTTAAAGGTTTTTAAAAGGATTAATGCTCCTTGCTTACAGTGAATCTCAAATATTTAGGATCTTAGTAAAAAGGAGTTGTCATGTTCTGGCTGTGCTTGATTTGCTCCTGCCAGAGTCAAATAAGTTGGACTAAATGAAGTTTCTAATGTTTGTGTGTGAATGTTTGGTCCTGTGACGGGCTGGCAACCTTTCCAGAGTACTGACTGAATTATGGAGAGAGACACTGACCCAAACGTATTGATCTTTATCCATTTCTGTGATCGCAAACTAGAATTTCTGAGCTTCACACAGATATTCTTGGGAATTGAGTTAGTCTGTAGCACAAAAAACGAAAAAACAAAAAACAGAAGAACAAAGGAAAACATAAGAGGATGTAAGAGTAGAGATGTTCAAAGAATCTATGATTTACATGAAGTTCTGCAACAACACAGAGTTTATTTATGTATCCAAAGGAGTGTGTTCTGTGTGTGACTCAACACACACAGGTTTCCCAGTTCAAATCAGTGCGCTTTTTGAACAATGATGCAATAATGCGTATGATAAACAGTATTCACGAATGTAAAAACCTACCACTGACCAACTAGTTGCTTCGAGAAAAGCAAAAGGTTGCAGACCTCTTAACAGTCAATAATGAAAGTCCACTAATAATTGTGTTTGAGTAGCACTCTACTGAATGAGTACAGCAAAAGTGCATTTTTGGATTTAGAGTAATAGACCATCACCTTTCCTGTCATTTTCTTTCCACTGATGCCAGGCCCAAATCTGACGCAAAACAGAAACTTTTCTGAACCAGTGGTTGGCTCAGAGGGCTCAAAGCTCTATGTTCTCCAAGAGACATAAAACATAATCTCAAGAATGTGACACATACGTTAAGGTATGATTATAAAGACGTATTCGGTGCACTTCAGTACACAGATGCTCAAGCGCTCACAGTGTAGTCAATTGGCCCCCCCGCGCTCAGGAGAACCCACATTTCTTTCAAGAAAACGTATTGTAATAATTCAATAAATAAACTAGTGTAATTCCAAGTCAGCAAGAAAATAAAGCGCATATGTGGGAAAGATTTCATTTATTTTTATTTTTTTTGCCTCACAAGGATTCATCATCCCACATATCAACCCCCCCCCTCACACACACACACACACACACACAGGCTGTGTCTCATCATCTGTGAAGAAATAATGGAATTATATATATTTTCTCCCCTGCACGCGATGAAGCATCAAAGTTCAGTGTTGTGATAAGTTGCCTGTGTGCTTTGCCCCCGGCCATAACGGTGTGTGGTGTTTTCCTATTACTGGCATGTCCTGTTTCATAGATGGATGGACCTCAGGCTGACGTCTGCCACTGCCTCTGCTCTGCTCTCCGTGTTATTAACAAAATCGATGTCCATGTCTGCCGCTATTTATTATCCCCCACCACACAAACACACACACACACACACACACACAGGGGCAAATGCACATTCTTCCAGCTGAAACTAAAGTAAAATGAGATTAAAAGGGGGCTACTGGAGTTCTATTGCATGGAAATACTGCTTGGCTTGTGAATCTTTGAGCATTTCTGCCCGTGTGTGTGCTCAGCAATTTTGAAAAGTAATCAGCATCATTTGTCTTTTGACGTGTTTATCTTTTCGAGTTAAATTTTCTTCAGAATGTATACATAAAGTTTTTCTATTGTTTCTCATTATCCATAAGCATCAGTAGGATTTCAGAAAAACACATTGATGTTCATAAAATACTGGAAAAAAATACAAGAAAACTGATTTTTCTCAAACAACATGAGTGTAAAGTATATTTTCATTGCCAAAAACATAAATACATTTAGAGAATAACTTCAGGGAAGGAGGTAAATATCTAATTTGTGATTTAGGTTTGTGGTCATTTTGCAATTTTCTTTTTCACCAGCGTTTTGCTCAACAGTCTCAAATTGTCTTTTGCTCCTTTATGTGAACTTGAGTTGACTTGAGAAAACACAGTTGGGTGCTATGGTTGGACAAAGTCTATTACTAGTCAGTGGCTTGCAGAAGAATGTACACCATAGCTTTTGACATGTAGTAATATAATAATAATATATTGCAATGAGGTTCTCACATTTATATATGTGAAGGTTTTTCTAAATGTATATATGAACACATACATATATATACAGTTAGAAAAACCTTTAATTCTGAACTAAACTTCATTTTGGTGTCATTTTACATCTCCAAAACCAGAACTTTTAGCAGCCATGTGTTCAATTCAAAGTTGTACAATTCTGTGAATGAGACATTCAGCATACTGTAGAAGATTGCATGAGAAAAAACAACACACAAATAACGAAGAGTTATTTTTTTTCTGTCATTTAAGGAGGGGCATGATGAAGCATTTGGTGAAGTAATATCCCTCTAACTTGAGATCTTCCGATCCAAAAAATCTGCTCTGCTTCCACTCCAGGCCTTTTCAAATGACTGGTATTAGACTTCATGAGGAAACTCAGTTCTGTCTGTGACTTTAAATCAGCTGCACTGCCAGCAAACCATAGCACAAAAGATCTACCCAGCTATTAAAACTTACAACTTAATTTCATGTGCATGGCTTTCTAAGCCTTATTATAAACTGTGTACTTTTTTATTGCTGTTCATCTAACAAATTTGCACATTCTTCCTAACAACTGAAGTGTTTTACACCATTTATAATGACGTTTACAGTAAGAGACTCCATGTTGGCTGCCGCTGCTCCTCATCTGTGCCATGTGAAAGACTATATTTACTTAAGTTTTAATCACCTTCAAAAACCCATTGCTGAGATTTAGAAATAATAATAATAATAAAAAAGACTTTAGCTGCACTACGGAGTAAGCCGGAAGCTTATTGAGCAAATGGTTATAGTTATGTTGCTAGACAAATTATCAACATCTTAAGAAAACAAAGAGTAACGAACCTTCGTCTAGCCCTTCTCCAAACTGCTCTGTGTAAAAATGTCTCCTCGAGCACAACTCAGATTTACTGAAGGCCATAGCTGTGTGTATTTCAGGAAATACATTATCAGTTGCTGTTTTAACCACGCCAACACATGTTGTTGTGGCAACATGTGTTAGCGTGGGGGCTGTGGAGACAAGCTCAGCATCCAGAACAACACTGGTAAGTTTTCAAGCACATGTACTTAAAACTTATTTGATTGACTTTAACATAAACCATGTTGGGACTCACTATTGCCAGGTTCCATGAGTTAAATGGACAACCATGAGTGAGAGACAGACTGCACATTTAAATTTGCTAAACTTGAAACTTAAATTCAAATGGGCCTAAATCCACTTTGTTTTTCAAAATTGTCACACTGATGATGAAAAATAAATTTTGTCAACAAGACCTTGACTTTAGTGTAGAAAAAAATAACTTAGTATTCTTTTGAGAACGTATCTGAAGCCAGTGATATTTGGAGTTAAACAAATGCCAATGGTAACACTGTTTAAAGAGCTCTTTTCTGTTTTATTAGCAATGATGACGTTTCACTTGTAATCTATGGAATCACTAAACAAACATGACTTTTTTATTGTCTGGCGTCAGTTTAGTTAGACATCTTATAAAGTTGTGTATCAGACTCAAAATTCAAATTCTTAACATCAAGACTAGTGCTTTTATTGGTATATCTGCATATGTGTGTGTTCTTCTATTTATGGAGAAAATTGTCTGTCTGTTAGCATGACCGTGTTCATTTGGGTGTGTGTCTGCGCGTTGCGTCAAGGTAGTGTCCCTGCCGAGCCCCCGCGGCACTCTGGGCCTTCTGTCCTCCCCTCATAACCTCACAAAGACACTAATAAGCCCTCCGATGATGGATGCTTATGGATTTCTGCGCCGCTAATTTCCGTAACTATCACTGTTTGAAAGATAGCTGAGGGATTTAGCAGAGGGGGCCAAGAGAAGGCCCCCTTGTATTCTGTGGGAACACAAGAGCTGTATTATGTGATATAAAAAAAAGGAGGAACGTCCCCCTCTTTTCTCTCCCTCAGGCTGGGTCGGTGATATTTATCTACACGTAGTCACATGAGACCATTATGTTTATGGAATATCAAATGCAGGGCCGGCTCCGTCGTATTGGGTTGAGCCTTCGAAATTGCCAGAGGTATGCACAGGTTTTCCGCGACAATTCACTCTTTCACAAGTGACATTTGAACTTTGGTTAATGGTCTGAGATACATTTGTGTGGCCCAGTAAGTGAAAAGTGAAGCAGCTTACTAGTGTTACAATTTATTGTAGCTGCTGCATACAAGTTCATGCAACACCAGCTTTCGACGATAAACAAATATTTAAAGAGCCATTATGTAAAATTGACGTTTTTATTTAGCTTCACATCATGTAATAGTGTTATTCCCTTTCAAAAACATATCTGGACTGTTGCCTTGATTATTTCATGTTTCAGAAATCCTTTAATTTCCCATGGCATCCAAAATGCCTGGGTGGCAATGCCTTAAAGACACAGCTCCTCCTCTGAGCTGCAGTTTCCAAGTTTCTGTCTCACAATGCAGCCCTCCTCTGAGACTGCCCCACTCAGCTCCTTCAGACTAGCCAGCAGTAATTAGCAAACCCCTGGTGCAACTTACCTGAGCTCATTATAAGAGTAACTTCAAAGTTAAAGGGTTAAAAGAGAAGTGCTGTTGTCATGACTTCCTGAAGGCAGAGTTTCAGTAAGACCAGGGGTTTTTAAAGGTACAGAGCCCCAATTTCAAGATCAAGTACAAAGTTATGTTCATTTTGAGTCGTAATTGATATATGCAGCATTTTTATAGCAACTAAAACTAACATAGTTACTTAATTGTGCTGCAGAATTGCACTGTGTGCCTGGAAAATACATATACTTCTTTTAAAAAAAAGAAGCTTTGATCGAAGAAACAATAAGTACAGTGATGTATTACTTTTCTGTTCGCAAATGGATTTCATATTAAATCTCTACCTCTCCAAGCAGGAGAGGTTTGTCATTTTGAGGCCATGAGAATGAAAAATCCCTTAATTACAATGTAAAGACAAATGCTGGCAAACTCCTGTAACCCTATCCCACGCAGCTGAAGCACACACACACACACACACACACACTGGCCCGTAAAACACAACACCTAAAAAAACAAAAAAGCCAGATAGAGTCACTTTCCAATAATGTCTTCAACTCTTTCAGCCCAGTACATTTGCTGAATCACAGTTTACACATTTTTTTCTCTCTCTCCATTTGGACAGAAACTTTTCAATTTTGTTTATTTATTCTACCTTTTAATCACTAGAAATTTTAGTGTCGCTTTTGCTGAGCATCAACGCTGAGCGGTACAGCCATGCTGAAGTCTGTAAAACGGGAGTGAGCTGCAGACCCCACCCCAACCCCTTCGCCACTTACTGCTGAGTCCAGCATTAAACACCATCCATCACTGCCTGTCATAACAGCGCCCTGCACAGCTCACTGGGTACACAACGACTGTAAGGGTGGGCCATATACGCGGCACAGCCATCGAAACTCGAATCTGTGTTGCGTACGCATTTTCCCGTCTGCTTGCATAAATTAATTTATCGTCACAAGCTGCCCGTCTTTCTCCCTTTCTCTACCTTTGACACTACATGAGTCCTTCAGTCATGCCGGATGCAGGGATTCGCTACTGCATGAGTCCTTCAGTCATGCCGGACGCAGGGCCTTTCGTGAGGGTGGTCGGGGGCCAAGTTTCTGTCAGTGAGGAATGTAATTAGGGAGAATTAAGCGGCATGGGGCTACAACGGAGGTCAGGAAGAGCTGGCAGGGTCGAGGCGGGTCACTACCAAGTATTCTGTCTCTTTCTCCTTTCCTCTGTGTCTTATTTTTTTCCTTGTAAAACAGCGCTGGGGTGAAGAGGTGTCATATTTAGCCCTACGCTGTGGGAGGCTGTCAGATTAGGCCATGGATCTTTTCTGTCTCCATCCTCTCTCTTCCTCTGCTTGTCGTCCCCACTTATGTGTCCACTTTAAGACTGTCCTCTTTTACCAGTTCTTAACGTCAAAAGTTCATCTTTCACTGCGAGTGAAACATAAGAAGTGAGGCTGTAAGGCATCTGAAAGAGTTCTCAACAGGAGGTAAAGCTTTCTGTTTGCGTCAAATGTCTCTTGCTCATCCTAAAGTTGAAATTTGGCCAAATATTTAAGGCCAAGTAGGGAATTCAGCCAATTAATGAACCATTTCACAGCAAATCCCATTTTCTCTGAGCATAATGCTTCTACTCACTTTCTGTGTTATTATTAAATGCTAAGGTCCTAAAACTTTTAAATAATACAGATGTAGAATAAGTTTCCATATTTGTAGAAAAGGCTGTTCCAACAGTGTATTTTCTGCGTAGAAAAAGTAATTTTGCTATCAAATTCCTATAAATGTCATAAATTTTCTTCTTTAATCACATTCAGTTCAGGTAAAGTAAATTAAATTCATTTAATAGTAGCGTATTCCTATTTAATTTAAATTCAGCTCGATTTCCTCAATAAGACAATCAGCTCCAATTTCAATGCAATCCAGTTTAGTCTGAGTTCGTCAAAATTGATTTGAATAAAAAGAAGCCATTTAAAATCTGCGGATAGTTTTGGTAAAAACTTTTAAAAAAGTAACAGAAGAAAATCTGCTTTCATTTTCTTATAAATGAATGACAAACTTTAATTGGCAACAACATTTTCTTATAATCACTGACCAGCTTTTTTCTCGTTTCCACTTAAATTTTTGACTATTTATCTTTGGTGCGTAGCTCCAACTTATTGAGGATGAAACACCTCCTGTCAATCACCCTAATCTTTCTCCCTCTCTATCAGATTTAAACTGGGACTCTGGCAGGCATATTCTAAAACATTAGTTTTTCATCTAGTCATAAGAAACATATTATTTTATTTATTTATTTTTTTTTGCATTCCACAATGTTCAGGTCTCCCAGAAACAGTCAACTTTTTACTTTTTTTACGTGAGAAGAAACATTCAGCTTTTATTTTACTCAGTGTCGATTCACAGTTTTCGTTTTGCACAAACCGTGATGCGAATTCTGTTGCACTCTGCTTCATCTGCAAAAGACAGCAGTGAGTAGAGGAAAGGGTTTGAGACATTAAAACCACATGTTTATAAAAGACATTGGATACAGAATGATATTAAGACAAAAATAATGTAGGAAAATTCAGCCCAAACACATCCAAGTCAGAAGAGCTCCTGGCCATCTGACAATGTTGGAGGACTATGAATTTGAATAAATTTGGGGCCATTCGTATGCGTGTATGTGTCCCTATAGAGAGTCTATATAGCTGTGTTTGGGGTAGAATGCACTGCATAAAGTGAATACACCTATCTGACTGTCTCAGTTACACTGTCTGCATATACACAAGCAAACACAGATTGACAGAGGAAAAACACAGAAGTGCAGCTGGTTGATTTTATTGAATGTGTGCACAGAGGGAATTTCCCCAATCATCTCCGGTGCAGTCTGTCTGTCAGTGGGCTACTTACTCGCTTACTCGCCCTACCCATCTCCCCCTGGGGACGTCTCCTCTTGCGCTGCCTCTGCATCTCCTCGTTTCCTTCCTTCCTTGTTTTTGGCTCTCATTCTTTCCTCTTTGGCTCAGGCTGGGATTTTCCTCCCTGTCTTTCTCATGCTTGTCCACTATCTTGACTCTTCATCTGTTGCTTCATCTGCATTTTATCTTGAAGTCTTTTCTTTGCTGTCATCAAGTTTTGTCTCTGTGCCTTTCATGACTAATTAAGGATGCTTTGTTGTTCTGTGACTTTTTTTTCTCCAACAATTCTTCGACTGAGAAGCTTTTGAACTGTGTTGGATAAATAGTTTGTCTTCAGCTTAATGGCTAAACATTTTTAAAATCAGACATGTCTGATAAGTAACTATGACCTTGTCTCTCAATAACAAATGTTTTTTATATGTCAGTGTTTTGATGGAAGATAATTTAACTACAAATCTCGATTCACTTGTTGTTGGTGTAGTGTTCTTTAACATAGTGAGGATTAGTATTCTATTTCAAAAGAGGGAGATAATCACAAACGATGTAAGATTAATAAAGCAGAAGTTGCATTTTTGAAGGAAAGAAGAATCAAACACTTTTACTACAATTGAGGAGTTAAAAAATGAATTCTGGGGCTATGGGAACCTTTAGATAGACCAAGGACCTTTAAGATAGATCATTTTGTTTTAGGCAGCTCATGCTACTTTTAAACATGGACTTAATGCACTTTACACTAATCACAGCAAAGTTGCACTGATTAAGCTGAATCACTATGGATAAGGGGAAATGGAAACTGGACTAAGAGAGTAAAGCAGCACTGATTGTTTCACTGGAGAACTATTAGTTTTGCTAGAGTACATTTAACTTAGGAGACTATTGTTTATATTGTGTCACTTGTGCTTAATTTTTCTACCTGGAAAGCAAAATGCTGTCAAATAAACTCCTTCTTACGTGTTGGTTTTTCACTTCCTCGAGTCAAGAATAACTTCCTTTTTTGCTTCAAAATGAAAGTGTTGGGAAAAGAGAATGTGACCAAATTGAGCTTCACTCCTTAAATCCGAGATCTCACAGTAAAAGCTCATCTTTATTTCACCAGCTCAAGTGCTGATAGCTGCTGAACAGAGCAGTCTACAAGTTGACAAGTGCAATGTTGCAAGACTTTTTTTTCTTCCACTAGATCTTGTTTCACCACTATGTGAAAATCTAGTTATTTTATTCAATAAGTCATTACTAAGAAATACCTGTCAGATTGTTTGTTTGTGAAGTGAACAGCAAATAAATTTGAGGTTTAACTAAACATTGTGAGTGTTTTGAATATCTGTACCATAAACAAGTCCATTTTCAAACAATTTTTGCACCTCTCGTTCTGAAAGGTTTATTACTCTGGCTGCTTCATTTATGTAATGAGGCAACCATTACATTAGAAACCGTACATAACACTACAAAGAGCAAAGTATTAAAAACTATTTTAGTTGTTGCACCAGATCTTCAAACCCCTCCGCAAGTTTTATGCCACAGCTGGAGAGAATTACAGCTCAGTAAGATCTTGGTTTTCACAAGACAAGCCAGATTTAAACTTAACATATAGTGTTTTAGACCATAATTATATATGTATACTATGTCAATCTAAAATAGAAAATGCCTGGTAAAAAGCATAATTAGGACAAAGTGCTGTTGGGTGCCCGCATGTGGTGCAGAGAAGGGGATGTTATTTTTAATTGGTTGCAGAAAGTGTGCTTTCAACTTACTAGTTTCCTTATATTATACAAATCCCTATGAATATTTGGGAGCGTGATTCAAGTACTTCCACTTTATTCCACTCTTTGATTACAGCTTATATTTATTTATTTTTTCTTTGCTCATTTTATGTGCTTTTCAGCAAATTAACTCGTTCAAGTTTTATCTTTCAATTTGGAGGCACATTTACAAGGCATGTTTCAGTTTTTAATTTCCTGTTTTTGCACGAAAACTGGCAGATATTTGTCTGCGTTGTTATATGTTACTGCTCAAACACAGGTAATGATTCACACACGCACACGCACGCGAACGAACACTAACAAGTATCCCGATGCAACGGTTGCATGGGATGGTGTTTCTGCAGAAACAGCGGGGGGATATTGGAGCCAGACGTACGGAGCTGTCGGGGTATAGTGATAGGGATGGGTGTCAGTCACATCCCAGGGGTCCACACACATACACGTATCGACGCACACACGCACTCGTTAACGTTAACCCTTTTACTCTCCTTTGCACACAGATGAGTGTGATTTGATGAGCTGTAGCAGATGTAAGTGGACACCCCTCTCCTTCCCAATGAAGATATATTCCTGGCCGAGGGTGGATGTGGGGGCCTGACTCTGCACCTTTACCGTGCAGGACCCAGTCCACATCTGCTTTCCATCAGCCACAAGGCTTACCTTTTTAAGGCAGGGGCGGGGAGGGCAGTCCAAGAAACGAAACAAGGGGTTGTGAGTGTGGGGTTGGAGACGAGGAGTTGAGCAAAGTTCGGTTCTTGGCTTGATTCAATTACTAGCACCACCGCCATGAGAGAACATTCCCCCTCGGGTGTCTAGGTCTGAGTGTGTGCATGAGCGTGCACGTGTTTGTGCTGCAAATAAGACACTTTGTGTTGCTTCTAGGTGAGGGTGTGTGTTTAGTGCTTGACAACCCAGGGTCACTGAGATGTTTGCTGGTCACTCAGTGACCCAGCAAGGCCACTTAAAGAGTATTTCCTTTACTTCTCACCTGGTTAGCAGCTTCTCCATGATTTTTTCTTTGTATTTGTTGCCATTTCTGACTTTTTCTCACAATCTTTAAGAAAAAAAAAATAAAAAAAGGCTGTGCTCATTAGTGGGATTACTTGCACAAAAAGCTTTATCAATATCCTCCTTTAAGATAAAAAAAGAATAAATCCCAGCTTGCACCAATTCAACAGTTTCATAACAGTTAAACGCTGGCGGATGTTTTTTTTTAGAGTGCGTTCAGTCCAAATAACAGTCAAACAGACATTGTTAGTAGTTAAGAGGAAGCTGACGACCACTCATCATGACTGTTTAACAAAAAAGTGAATAAATACGAAGCAGACAGAACTCTGCTTCTGGTTTATGTACGTTTATGTAGCTGCTGGTTACAATTACAGAGAGCCTGAGTTACTGAGGCTCGTGTTTGACTGTAAACATTCTCGTTCATACGGAGTATTTATTAGGGGTGTAACGGTGGACCAAAACTTTCAGCGCTGACTTTTTCGCTTGCACAGACAGCCAAAGGGTTTTAAAAGGTGGTGCATAAACCATCTCACCAATAAAGGTTCAAGGTCTACACAGAAAATAAGAGGTTGTCACCTAATGGTTGCTGAAGGTACAGCTTATAACCTTCCACAACTCTGCAGGGATAAGCAAGCATGCATGGTCAATAGGTGGTTGGAATAGTTTCAATTCACTGCTCAACAGTGATGTGGTAGGTCACCAACTCAGTTAACCACTTTGAACAGTCGAGATTCAGCAATCTCGAAAAGTTATGATTTCAAAACCACTAAAATATTACGTCACAACACTTAAATTCCTAAAGACCTTTTACCCAACTCCAGTACAGGATAGAGCTACTAACCTGCAACTCTTACATGAATGCCTTGTCCAGAACTCCTGAATTAAATGGCTGACTTCCTTCCTTTGGCATGTCACTCAGCTCTGCAGAAACCTGATAACGAGTCATTCATTTGATTCAGGAATGTAATGAGACGGGACACATCTAAAGATTGGAGGGTAGTTGCTCTTCAGGACTGGACTTGGGCATTCCTTGTTTTAAATGACAGCAGAGGAAGTTCCTGAATGTTTGGAACATAGTAATTTGACATAGTCCCTCTTTCACCTGTTTCAAGCATGGACAGGTGTTGGGAAAACCATCAAGGAAACTAATGGGGTGCAGATTGCTGTCGTTAAGGTAATGCTGCTCAAAGTACTGAAAGTGAGAGGCTAAAAGAAAATCACAGGCTAACAAAACCTATGGCAGAATTTAAAAAAACAAAACAGCAAATGTCAGCTATGTCTCCCAGTGTCATGTCATGAAGAACAGTCTCAATATTCTCTTATTGAAAAAAAATCTGCTAACTTAATTGTGCTTATAGCACCTTTTCTTCCAGTTCCAAACATATCTATTGAAATAAATACAGAAACCCATTAGTCATTAGTTTTACAAGCAAAAGGCATTAGCACAGCCTTTTTAATGGTGGATCAAAAATATCTTTTGTTTTCATTTTCTTCTAATATACAAAATATACATACCTTTTCGTTCCTTTCTCCTCTCTGTGACATGCTGTGAGATTTACTGAGTCCCTGTCTGATGGGTTCTCCACTTTTTTTATTTTATTTAAGGAGCACCCGAGAAAGTGAACAATGGGCAAACTGTTGAGCGTTGACTCAACTCAGCCTAGAGGATTTCCTTCTCAACCCTGGACCACCTAACTCTACATGACATGCTGCATCAGCGGCGAGAAGAGGCCTTCATTAAAAAGCACGAAAAAGAAAAACAGGAAAGCTGGAAGTGTGATCCATTTAAGCAAATATCGAGGTCCAGAAAATAAGAGATTTGATAGTTTTAACCTTTTTTTTGGTGTTTCTTTTTCATGAAAAACTTTTTAGGCATACTCATTTTTCATATTTTGGCTGGATAATCAGGCAGTGAAGAACTTGTGTGTGTGATTTTAAAGGGGAGACTTGCAGGCAGTGAGTTGTACAATTCGTTATAAACAGACCCTTCATTTCTGCCCACCGCCACTTACTAGACTGTTTCACTCACACCTGGATCATCTTCCATCGCTTCCTCAGCTCAAGTGCTTTTACGTCATAAATCTGCAGTAAAACCATCTCTTTGTGCAGCAGCCCCACTCGTCACATAACTAGCTTTGACCTTCTTCATAAGATATCTCTCACCTCAGCCTACTGTAGCCTTCAGAGACACCCCTAACCAGACACAGATGGACATACACCAGTGACAGCAGACTGAAAGGTCTTAACTCCAAATCTAACCAATATGTGTGTGCTGCTATGTGTAAAATAAAAAAAAAGATACATATTTTTTATTATTAATGCTATAAGGAGAGTTTTATGATTAGCAACAGTGTAAAATAAAATAGACGTATTCTTATTCATGATTTTCAAAAGTCATTTTGCAACCTGTTGCAAAGAAATCGTGTTTCATTCAGATGTTGGGTCAAAAACTCAAGTTGAATCCAAGTTTTTATTTCAGAAATAAATCCAGTTTGTCTTATGTCCAAAAGGAGGCTTGTTGCTCCTGCTTTTACGCATGTTTTGGATTATGGGGATGTGATTTGTGTGTATGCCTCTTCTTACAGTTCTAAATAAAGTTTATTGTGGAGCTGGCTACATTCATAACATGTTGTCTGTTGCTTGATTGCGTTGGACTGCCTTATTCTGTCTAATCTCTAAAGCTATTGTGGGCCTATCTTCAAACTAGGACTCGTAAAAAAATCTGCTGTTTATCCTCGTCAGTCCAAGTTCCATCGTTGCTGGTACCAAAATGTTTTACAGAATTCATAAAAAAAGCTAATTGAAACATGATGTACTGGATGTGTTGCTTCCAAAACAACCTAAAACTAATGACACAATCTTTTAATACTTTCATTTCTTCATCACTTGGAGGCAGATAGATGTATTGCCGAATTGATTTTGATCACAATGCTGATCATGTGCAAAAGATTTAGATTTTAAGTTTTTTGGTCTTTGACATAAATTTGTTTCTGGTAAAAAGGCATCAGTCAAAAAAAATTGACTTCAAATAAAATCAAACAAAGTTCTTATAGTTGTAAAAAATGCATCTTTCCAATTTTGACAATTTATCTTTGGCGATGAGTTCCAGGTCTAGTCCAAGATGGAGGACCATTACACTCAGATTTAAGACTGGACTCAATTACTGCTATTACTTTCCATTCAGAAGAATCATGTTTGCGTGTGTGTTATAAACCAAAACCAGAGGTATGAATAATTGTGGGCTTTGCCGTACGTGGTTTTGATCATCATGAGCTGTTCTGTCACAATCTCAAACAAGAGCAGAGCTGAGTGTGGTGCTGGACTGAAGCATCTTAATTAGGGATAAAGAGTTCCCAGTTATTCTGAAATTTATAGTCTTGCTTTTTTTTATTTCTCCTCACTGCTCCCTTCTAGCAACTTCTCCGGTCTCTCTGAACCCACCCAGGGTTCTCCCACACTGAGCAGATGCGGGCTTAGGCCAGGGATAAGAGAAAGTGCTTGGTAGACAACACTGGCTAATTTGTAAAAGATACAGTGACTGCACGGCTTTCCAAGGCACCGTGGGGGAACCAAAACATTCAGCAGTTGTCCAAACAGATTCCTCGCTCCTCTCAGCAGCGTGCGACGCAGCGCTGCTCCGACTGCTACACTCGTGCAAACACACACACAAATACACACAAACTCTCTGTATCCTCTGGTGCTGGAATTTATTTTTGCTTGGGGTGATTGCTATGTCTGCAAGTTCTGAAGTCTTGTTAATGAATTTGAAATGGGGTCATGTTGGGATTGATGGGTGAGAACTGTGTGTGCGTGTGTTGTGTGAAAGAAAAACAAAACAAAAAACAGGGAAATGAGGCGGGGGGGAAAGATGGGGGTTGAGATCACACAAGCTAAGCACCTTTGTTTCACCGAACTGCCGGACCTCGTTTTGGCTACGATTATCTACTGCAAATAATGTGTTTGATGTAAAACTCTGCAAAGTGAGTAACGGCGACACGGTTGTTGCTGGACACATTTGGGTGAGGGCGTGTGTGTTTTCTTGTGTAGCGAGGTTTCACTCTGTGTGAGAAATAAGCAACAGGGGGCGCCTGCACGCACCCAGACTTTTAAGTAAACGCTGCCTTCACACTCAGGTGACATATACTGTAAAGAAAAGAAGGTATATGATTCATTCACCGCTCCCTGCTGCTGATTTGATCAAACATTGCTATTCACCTGCCCTGCTTCCTGGGCAACATACTCACACATGCTCTGTGTGAGTATGTTGCTACGCGTATGAGAGCGTGACCGCCGCTGCCCTTCCCATATCTATCTCCCATCGTCTTGTCTTATCACACCACACACATTCTGCGGCGTTGCCTCCTGTGATTGTGTGAAAAAGCCTGGGGCTTTTTTTTCTCCCCCAACCGAGAAGACGGCGGGGGGGGGGGAGAGGAAAAGTGAGTCTAGTTGTTTGTGACAATACCAAGGCGAGTGGGCGCAGCAGTGCTGGAGAGATTCTGTTGTTATAGGGACAAAACAAATAAAGTGTCAGGCCATTCAAAAGATGGCTTGGCTCAAGAGGGTCAGGCCAGGCTAATTCCTTTGAAAAACAATCAACTGCCATTTCTCTTCTCTCTCTCTCTCTTTCTCTCTCTCTCTTTCTCTCCGTCTCGGCAGCTGTCTCGGCTTTTCCTGACACTGATGGACATTTTGGGAAACTCTCTTGCAGTGGCACCAAGGTCAGGGGTCGCATTACCCTTTAAAATATACAAACTATTACATGTCAAGAAGATCACGCTTTGAAATGAGAAAAATAAAGAAACCGATTTTCGTCCTGTGGATTAGATTTCATTGAAATATTTCCAAATTCCCAAATACTTATTTTTCACTTCTTACAATGCACTTTTAATGGCAAAAGTGTGATTAAAGACAGCAGACTTTATCGTATTAGGATTGTATGCAGCAAAATTATATAAACATAAACCAATGGTCGGTTTACAATACAGTGTTATTGTTGCATAAAGAGGGCACATCAGTGAACTAACAGAATTAAGATCAAGGGAGACAGCAGACAGGTGAAGGAGAATGAAGTGGCGATTAAAGCGACAAATTTAGGACGACATGAGCATTCACCTAAACTGAATGGCAGCGAAGGAAGAGTTTCAGTTTAAAGAGGAAGACATGAATCCCATTAGAAGGGCACAGAAGCTGCAGACATCCAGAGTTCAGGTTGACGAATCAGTGAGTTCCTATACATATACGCGCTTTGAAAGAAAGTTAAGAAATGAATCACACAGAGGACAAAGCAAACACTTGGAAGAAAACGCAACTTTCAGATGAAAACTAACAACACGCATCACCAAAATCTATCTGTTCCATTGCACAAAGCCTGGCAGCTGCATTGACAAATAGCTCCACAAGATGTTTGAGTCTGATTCTGATTTTAATCAGTGGAAACAAATGTTAAAAAAACATACGTACATATTTTACCTCACAATTATACATTACTTTATGTATATCCATCAAATAAAATCCAGTTAAATGCAGTCACTATTGCATTTGTAATGTGAACAAAATGTGTAAACAAGCTCAAATGGTATGAACACTTTTGCAATGCACAGAGTTAAATATTATAAAAAGATACTACCACAACATTATGTTCTTGAAGACTTTTTTTATATCATTGAGGGCTTAATGAAAATATCTCATGAACAATTTAGATTCTTTCTGTATATGCTAGATCTTTTTTTTTTTTTAGCAGCACTTTTTGTGAAGACTGGAAATGGCTGCACTAGAGGGCTCAATACGCAGGTCAGGCAGGATAACCCCCATATCCTGATTACTGACACAGAGTGCCCTCTGGAACACAGGCCAGCAATAAAAAGGTTTCAATGAGCTGCTGCAAACCCGCCTGCATGGCTGGTGTAGCTGTATGAGAGAGCAGCTCTCACTGTGAGGAGAGACATTAATCTGCGATGCCGTCTTTCCCAAATGTGAGTGTAGAGCTATGCTCACGTATTGACAGAAAACTCAACTATGAATACAGAAAAAGAAATCCATGAACAATGTTGTGAACAAAAAGTGCATATTCATGGCTGTGAAAATCAATAGCAGTTTTGAATGGAAGCTTTTTGCATCCACTTTGTCTGAACAGGTTGAAAGACTGAAAGAGGGAGAAGGAGGGGAAAGAAAAGGGGGCTTTTAAATCTTCAACTGATATAGCAAAGTGAGAGGCCCCCCGTGTGTCTATGAATATCTCCCTTTTTATTACTATTGAGTGGTGTGTGGAGAAAAGCAGCGGCAGTGGCTTCATTCAAGCCTCAAAATATCGAAGGACAAAAGACTCTGACACACAAACAGATACGTATAGCACACAGAGAAGTGGCAACTTAAACCACTGCTCCAAGACCTGACAGCAAGGTCTCAGATGAGAAAATATTCTAACTTTATAAATGTACATTAAAACTGAAGAAGATTTATATATATATATATATATATATATATATATATATATATATATATATATATATATATATATATATATATATATATATATATATATATATATATATATATATATAATTGTTATGCTACTTACAAGTAGCTCTTGAAAAAAGGTATTGCAATAGTCTTTGATTAAAAAGAACAATTCATAACTATGTTTATATTTTTTAACACTTATACAGTGAACACTCACCTATTTGTGCTTCAGTTTTAGTGGATTCACTTCTTCACTCATTTTTTTCTAATTTGACTCCAAATTATTTCCAAAAGATTGTCAAGTTGTCAGTTTTCATTTTGTTTTATTTATTTTGTGTGGAGCATATCTAAAAAAAAAAAAAAAAAAAAAAAAATTATAATAATAATTAAAACCTCTGCTTGTGAAGCCTATGCACAATGCCACTAAACTCGCTATTGGGTGACATTTGCAAAGCAGACAATCCGGGAGTACCATATATTTTTCTTGACTCGGTGTACCTTTAAGAGAGGACATAAGAAAGATCATGACTTGTACCTAAAACAGTTTTCACAGTGTGTATATCACGTGTGTATATAATGCATAAGGAATATTTGCCGTTTGGACTATTCAAATGAGCAGTCACAAGGGTTTTTAGAAACGGTTCGAGTATTTGCAGATTTTAGCCATTCAAAGGCAGCTGTGGTCCAAAAAACCCCCAAATGATGGGGTTCACTCTAATTCTAGTTTCTTTGTTTAGCAAATAGACCAACAATACCACAAAACTGTTTTCTTAAACACTAAACTCCAGATGCCTACGCTAGCATTGCTAGTGGCTAACAGCTGGTTGTGGTATTCTGTGAAATAAAATTCTTTGTCATCTGTTGGTCAGCGAAACAACATCTGCTTTAATAACTGATTCCTCGATTCCTTGGTCTTCGACGTGGCCGTCGCGGGTTCAAATGCTGGCCCTGACGATATTTGCCGAATGTCTTCCCCCTTTCCTTTCAGGCTACGTTTATATTAAGGAAACTACAACCCACAAAAGAAAAAAAAAAATAAATAATAATAAAAACCTGATTCTATCAAGGTCACTCATTAAATCTTTCCTTTATGCTTCAAAATAAGAGCATCCACATTAGATAAAATATCAAGTTTAAAGCACACAAGTTCATATGCAGGGCTAATAATAATAGCAACAACAGAAAAACAAAGGGGAGAACAATGTATATTCATGAACATGTCATAAAATATGCGAATAAAAATTTTAAATTCTGAAGAATAAACATTGTTGAGTGAACATGATGATAAACTGTCTGAGGGGAAACAACTGAGGCAAAGCGACAAATCAGGCTGTGGTATGTGAGATGAGTTGAATTTAACAGTCTGTTCAGAGGTGAATGAGGGTAAAATCAAAATTTATAAGTCATTACAAATAATTTCTAATTTCTTCAAAAACTAGTTTTCACTTTTTTTTTTACTACTTTGTTGATCAATTACACATATGTCTGTCTGTGTGGAAGTGAAGAATGTGATAGATTTATAATTGTTCTATATTATAAAATTTAGCAAAGTAGGAAATTGGCTCTGCTGTGTTATCTAAACTTAGTCTCAAGGTAATGGGGTGGAGAAATTCGAAAGCTGAAAAGTTACACTTGAATTTTTACGTCCATACCAACATTTTCAGCTCCAAGATAGGTTGATAATGTGCAACTAAGACAAAGCCTTGGGACTATTTCTTTAATCTCAATGTGTGTGTGCGTGTGTGTGTGTGTGTGTGATTGAGTCCCTTTGAGCGTGCATGTACTGGGGGGACACTTTGATAAATGGCCAGTTTATGGTGCTGTCACACAGAGTACGTCTATGGGGAAATACTTCCCCACAAGCACCAGAGTGTGAGGGTGAGGGTGTGTGTGTGTGTGTGCGTGTGTGTGTGTGTGTGTGTAGAGAGGGATACAATGCTCTGGTCATCTGATTGCAAGCCTGTGGCCTGGCGCATGATTAATCAAACTGATTGGATGGGGCAAATATGGTTTGTAATAGCTCAGAAAAGGAACAGGTCAGAGGAAGGGTCTGGATTACTCCGTTTGTACCTGAAGATGTGTGCATGGAGGGGTGTGAATGTTTGCACATGTGTGATGTGTTTGTATGTGAAGGTGCAGAGGTGTGTGTACGGCCGGGTGGGGGGGAGTGTGTGAAGTGAGGCTGCTGTTTGTTTGAAGGTCAGAGGTCAAATAAATGGAACATGAAAGACTAAAAACACAGTGCAGCGTTGCTGACACAGCCGCAGCTCGGTTAATATCTTACTGCTGCTCCGGCGCTCACCGCGGGTGTGCGGGACTCCTTCTGGTGCACGAGCGCGGCCGGCTTCACCTACAAACACATGTACCTCAGCGTGGTACAAAGCAGCATTTGAGTAATTGAGCTGCGCCATTGTATCTTTGTAAACGCTGACATGTCTCCACATCGCCTTTGTGACTGAACAATGGAGTGCCAAGACTAAGTTGTCGCTCGCCACAAGGATAGTGGAAGAGAGACATAGGAATTAAGGAGAATAAGAGGGGGAAAAAAAAAAAAAAAAAAAAAAAAAATATATATATATATATATATATATATATATATATATATATATATATATATATATATATATATATATATATATATATATATATATATATGTGGACGGTGCCTGGTTTTAGATCAATGCACAGACAGAGTGCGCATTTAATTTTCTTCAAACTGTCATGTGAAGCGTGTTAGACGGTGTAGATTTAGGGAAGTGCTATCAAGCACGTCTTGTTTTACTGTGAGGATGTGCCACTGTAACTATCAAATCCTGCCTTTAACAGCCCCGTCCTTCTTCAATCATCGTCTGTCCAACTGACTCCCTGGAGACACAGACAACCAGACAAAGATGGACTTACAAATTGAGAAGAGGGATAATGGAGTCTTTTGTTGCCATCAATTGTTGCTTTTACCTATTTGAAAACTAACTGAAGTGATGAAGCAGCCAATGACAGGGGGGAGGTATGCAGGGTCACATATAAAGTGTAGTGTAATGGAAAACCATACAAAAAACGACACAAATTTTATTTATATTGGCTGGAATGATGAGTGGGAAAATGAGCAAAGTGAGTCTGATTAAGTGAATGAGCTGCAGCTGTGGGATCCATGAAGCAGTGAGGGAGAAATGCTAGATATTAACATATTAACACCTTAAAGGAGCACAAGAAAAAAGAAGTAACTGAAAAAGGGCAGCACACAAGAACATAAGAAAAGTGCAAAAGAAATGTAGACTATTGAGAAAATTGAACTTAAAGAATCTAACTTTCCCATGTTTTTTTTTTTATAATGAAATTAATTTTTAAGTGAAATCGGTGTAAATCAAAGACCAAATAAAGAGAGCTCAGATAGGCATCCTTCAAAATTTTTGGTCTTTTCCACAGTTATTCAACACAAACTATTAATCACAGTCAATCTCACTTCTCCCAACCTCGCATTCTTCACACCTTGCGCCACACCGCTCTTGTCAATCATCGAACCCCGAATGAAGGGGCAGGGGGGGAAAAACAACTCCTAATTGTAAGGAAGAGGTTGCGGCACACAAGTGCATCCCAGGGTTTAGTGATTCATTGTACCCCAATCAGAAAGACATGAGGATAATAGCCCCCACATTCTCCAGCTTTCTTTCATTTTCTTGTCTCTTTCTCTCCATCCCTTCTCGCTCATTAAATCGGTTCCAGCCTTTAACCCTGTGGGCAGGTGCTACTGTAATTAGCCATTATTTGACTATCAAAAGTCAGGAGTTGATTAAATGCCCGCGAACCGGCGCAGCGGAGCACTTTCCCCTCCGAGCCCCAGCCCCGTAATTTCAAAAGCTTCTTGCGACCTGCTGAGGGCCTTTCAGGTCTGTGAGACGCCGCTTCCGACTGCTGGTAAGAGCCTGTTGCCGGCGGTAATCAAAACTGATAATCTTACAGGAGAGAAAGGGAGGAGGGGACGCAGTTGGGAGGGCCGCAGCGGGCCGTGGGTGGAGGAGAGAAAAGAGAGTGAAAGAAAGAAATGGTCGGGGGCTTTCGGGAGGTTGGAGCTCAAGCAGAGAGCCTTCCATTAGAAATGTGTTGTGGCTCCGAGGGGGCCTGTGGCCAGCAAGCGGTGAAAAATGCTGCCTTCTTAAGGCAAGTGAATGGCATCTCTTTAGTGATTAGGAGCTGTAATAATGGGCACCCCTGCCTGTTAACCCTAAGTCCATTTTATTGCTAATTCATTTACCTGTTATTTCAGACATACTTGACGGGAGTCACCTGCTAAGAAGTCATGTTTGTCAGGCAGGTATGCCCATTAGCTGGGAATCTTAAATCAGCCTCACAATGGTGCAGGTAGGGGAGCAGAGGCCGGCCTTGTTGTCCGCAGATAACACCACACCGCAGTTATCCTGACCGACACGGAAAATCTTTTCTGCTCCAAAAATAATTAGACTTCATCCCCGGAGCGTTTTTTAATTAATGCATATATTTCTTTTTTTTTTTTTCCACTCTCTTCTGCCTTTGTAAGTGGATTTAAAGCCTAGCTGATCTGCTTTTGTGCTCCACAGTGAAAAACCTGTACACGTGGAAAAAAAAATAAAAAAATAAAAAATTACATCTGACCTGGTGCATTAATGAAAAACAGGTGAACAGAAAGTAAGTTATGAAAACATGTAATAATTACAGTTTTGTGAGTGTAAACATTAGAGCTGACTCTGGGACTCAAAGTGTTTGATTTAGCTTCGGGCCTTACCTTCCACGTCTTCATGACTGCATGTCTCCTCACGAAGCAAAGTCATCAATATCAACATAAATATTTGACTAGATATATTTTACACTGGAATAAATCATGTCTGCTCTATTCCCCAGGGAGAGTCGGGTGAAAATAATCGCTCTCTGCTTAATGTTCTGGATAATTCTCCCTAAAGGAAACACTCTTTGTGATAATGTCCTTGCATATGAGGATTCTGATCCGAAATGTCACAGTGGAGATTAAAACGGGGTTGACCCCACAAACAGACTCCAGAACTGCAAAAAATATGTAAATATATACATGTCTCTGATAGGATTATTGTATATGGGCACTGATTATTTAATTTATTTATTTATTTTATGAAAGTCAGGTACTTTATACGGTTATCACCACAGGAATAATAAGAAAAAAAAAATTGAAATTAAATGCATGTAATTGCATTTAAATCAAGCACTTTGCCTCATCCTTGTCGGTGTCCAGCCACCAGCTGTAAGGGTTAACATCAGCTGTGTCGGTCACGCTCCACGACTGCTTTAAGCAAGTTTCGGTTTTGTTAGTTGAATAAAGGGATTATCCAGTATGAATTAGTGCTAAGACACAGAAAACCTCTCTCGGGATGATGCTCTTTGTGTGTGTATTCGTGTGTGTGTGATGCTTTCACATATTGGGCCTCTCCTGGGATCCCCCACTCTGCCTAATCATTGTTTCTCTAACAGATAATTCCCCATGTCCTCACGCGTGTCCCTGTGTGTACTTGTGGACACGTTAATTAGCACTGTGCAGGCCGAGGGTGCTCTTCCTTGTAATCACTTAATTAGGGGTGACGGCCCTGGTGCTTGTTTACTCAATTAGCTATCCTCTTTAATTATCTAATTCGCAGAGAGGAAATGTCCTCGTTAGCAACCTCAGTGGCAAAGTGATACAGTGTGAGTTTTTCTGTTTGTCTGAAATTGCATGACAGATAGGATAAAAATGATCTACCATGTTTTTGTTTGTTTGGTTTTTGCATTTTGAGAGTCAGTCCCAAACCAGATTAGCTTTATATTTTAAGACAAACCTGATAAACATTAAAAAAGACATATGCTGTTTCTGACACTAGGCCATGCTCACGGACTATATATGAGCCACATGCGTAAGATTACTGTCGCTCTAAATCCCCTTGTATTTAGTCAATAATGATAGAATCCTTGGGAAAAAAAAACCCAAAGAAAGAA
Source organism: Poeciliopsis prolifica (assembly GCF_027474105.1). NCBI lineage: Eukaryota > Metazoa > Chordata > Actinopteri > Cyprinodontiformes > Poeciliidae > Poeciliopsis > Poeciliopsis prolifica. The sequence goes on from NW_026562404.1 coordinate 1,118,863, forward strand.
AGTGAAGTCTCATGGTGAGTATGATTGATGGTTGCTTTAAATGAAGGCGTCCAGGACCGACTCCATTGTTTCTCCTGACCAGCCTCGCCATCTACTCTGCCACCTCCACAACCCCCCCTGCCCCACATCACACTCTCCTTCATGTGGATTAAAGCCCCGTCATTTTATTTAACAGTTCATTTGAGCAAAGGGGCGACCAAGGTGAAGCCGGTGGGAGGCATGAGGGGTTGGCAGGGTGGCTGTGCCGCGCCGTGGCAGGACGTCCCCTGTGGGACAGTGCCAGGCTGTGCTGCGGGGCGACGAGACAGGGCCTCCCCGGTGGACTAATGCCCCATAATGAAGATTAAGACTCAGTCAAAGACCGTACTGTTTTCGGCTAAGACTGGGAGGAAGGATTGAGGGATGAAAAGAAGGGTGAGAGGGAAGGAAGTGAGGATAAAGGATAAAGTAAGGATGGCGCGCACGAAGAACCCGTGTTTGGGTGATTTTAGTTTGGAGTGGATTATTCAAATAAAACATGCATAAAATCCAAAGAGGAGGAGATAAGGGATGAAAAACACCACAAAATCTCTTATTGCTATTTATAGTGTTCAGTTTGATAATGACCTTTCAAAAACTCAGCTAGAAATTATTACAAGACACCATGAAGTTTTGTATTATGCTTTATCTGGGGCTCATTTGGCAAAATTAATCATATTTATTCATGCATTTCTGCTGTTCTCGAGGGAACAAAAACACTTTTGTGAACAACATTGCTCTCCTTTTTTACTAAACAAATTAACCAGATCAATTGCTAGAGCTAAAAAAAAGGGTTCAATCTCAAATCCTAAGTCAAGTAATTAAAGATTGGTTGACAAGTTAACAAATGATCATTTACAGAAACATTTTTTGAAAAGGGGCATGCACTTGTCTCTGCACCTCTGAAGCTAAATAAAAATTAGAATGCTAATTTCATATAAGTCAGCAAAAACTGAATGATGTGTGTGTCTTATTTGGTCTTTTTTATGACAATCAGTGCAATGCGGATGCTTTGGATGTTTTCGAAGAGTTTATGAGATTTGTGAACAAACATCCTCATGAAGTCTAAGAAAGGTCAGAACAGACACAATCATTTATTCTGCAGACAAATGTCCCCAGTTGTCTGGAACTTTATTGCAAGGGAAACATACTTCCTCTGAATAGGACTGAAGACATACTTTCCAGATTTCATTTTGTAAATGAACTCTGAAGAGAATGAATCAATATTCCTCAACTTCTGTTTTGTGTCGTTGCATTTCACAAAATCCAATTGAATCCATTGAAGTTGTAAAATGACAAACTTTGAAAAAGAGATACATTGCACTCCGGTGAGAAGATTGAATGTTGGTTTTGCTCTTAAGCATTTCTGCAACTTTAACATACAAAAGAAAAAAAAAAGTTCTCTGGTTTCAACTTTTTCTCCCAGTTTTTGAATGTTGTCACTGGTGACTAGTGTGATGTGTACTGCAGGTTGACACATAAAATGTCAGGAGGTATAAAGTAATCAGACTGAGGGAAAACACCTAAACCAAACAGAAGGATTTCTGCTTTATCTAGGGCCAATCAAACAGTGCCTCCTGCCGTCTCAACAGTTTCCATCTTTACTAACTGTTGGTTTGACTCTCATTCCTCAGAAAGAAGTGAGTTAAGCAGACCAGCTTGAACACACGGCATGCTTCACTTACCACTCTGATGCTAACAGCTCCCACAGGACTTGTTGCTCATAGACACACTCTCACTGTCTTGTACCATCTCCTGATCATTCCCCCTAAATTCCCCTAATTTATACCATTCTCCTTCTATTGTTTTGCTGAATTTTTAAAATGTTTACGTTCCTCCCCAACTACCACGTGTGGACACAAGGATAGATGGACAGATGGATGGATAGAAGTCGGGTGGGTGGCTGGAAAGGCAGGGGCCTTTTTTTCACATGACCTTGTGTTGACGGGGCCAGCCTCACCCCCACCACTCTCTGTCTCTCTTCCCCAGACGGGCTGTGTCTGTGACTGGCCTGGCAGCTCCAGCCTCTCTTGGGCATTCTGGCATTCCTCCCTGTCATGCCCCCCCGTCCCCCTGCCTCCGGCTGTCTCCTGCCCTCTGAACGGTTCCATCTTTACTGACTCTTGGTTTGACTTCATCTTTTGCCTGTCTAACTATCGGGACCCCCGATCCTGCTCGCAGCATCCTCATTTCTTCTGTTTTTGTTTCATTAAGTCCTCGTTTTGGGTAGACTGGAGAAGCACTCCGGGAAATGGCAACACAAAAACGACACACGTACATAAGTTACTTTTAGAAAGTTGAAATTGAATTATATTATTGTACATAAACTGTGTAATTATTAACTTGTCTTGAATTTCTCACAAAACTACATTAAGTAGTCAGAACTGACTGAAGAATAGAGACGAAAGCATCTTCTCCACACACAGTATTAGGGGTTTTATTTATAAACATAGCATACACACAAAATGTATTCTGAAACTGGTGAACATCACTTTCCACGCAGACTGTGATCTATTAAAAACAAACTCTGACCCATATGTATGCTCATTTTTGAGACAGGGGAAATTGGCAATGAGGTGATGTGCATCTCCGTAGCTTAATTTCTTCATAGCAAAACTTTAATCATAGATTGACGTTATCAATAGTACTCAAAACAGTTGTGCTGTGCACATATACTGGTGAGCCGTATCTATGCAAAAGAACCCTTAAGAAAAGGCTTATCAGCTAATTTAAATTGTAAACCAAAGTCCACACATTTCATCAGTTTTTTCCCCATCACATCCCTCTTGTCAGATGATCATCAGCGTGATGTGTACTGCAGGTTGACACATAAAATGTCAGGAGGTATAAAGTAATCAGACTGATTGCTTTAAACATGTGACACATATATGTGATTCTGCTCGACTGATGCACTGGCAATGCTGGAAGATCTTTCAAATGGAAGAATCATTGGGAAGATTTTAACTTTTTGGGCCTGATACTGATGCATTCTTCTGCTGTAACGTGCAGGGAACAGTGGCTACCTAAAATCTTAACCATTGTGAAGCATAAAATCTGACAAGTGCTCTCATGAGCACATGAAGTTTCTTCCTCTGGAAAATGTTGAAGCTGCAAGACCACACAACTACGTAGAGTCACTCTCTCTGTGGCAACAACGTCTGAATCCTCACCCTGTAATCATCAATCTTTGACGATTAGTTTTGTTCAGTTCTGTATGCAGCTGCCTTTTAGTCATACAAAAATAAATAAAAAAATCATAAAAATTTGGAACATGCAACATTTCATTTAAACAGAATTAAGCATAAGGATTAAAGGCCTTAAAGATATTCAAGATCTTGTTTTTAATTCATGTGTTTATCGAAGACATAAAACAGCAATAAAATTAAGCTCTTGGTTTAATTTTAAGTAACAAGAGAATCAACTGGCTCAATGTAGTGTACTGGGCTCCCTTCAACAAGTTTAAATTATAAAACATGGCCAACTAAATTTGATCCTACCGCTTTGACGTTGCAGTGTATTGGTGCGTTTTATTAGCTCTGAAACAAATTAATTGCATCGTAAAGTAATAGTATTACTTATTTGGGCTCGTTTGGATTTTAAAGATTTGGACACGAATTTAAATTGTCTTGTAAAGTGCCTTGAGGAGACGATTGTTCTGATATACGAATAAACGACACTGAATTGACTAAACTGAACCGAGCTGAAAGGAATTGAACTATGTTCATGTGAACTGATTTGAATTAAAAAACGTATGTGAAAATAACAAGTCAAATACACAGAGCTGGGTTATAATTTGGAATGAGCTCAATTGTACTTAATTGAACTGAACTAACTGTGATTTAGGTGAACAGAACTCAGTGCAGCAGTCTTGAAATATGAATGGACTAACTTGAACTAAACAGACAAAACTAACTTAAATCACACATAACACTGGATTTACTTGACGTGAACTAAATGTAAATTAACAAAACCAAGCCCCCCCAAAATTTTATTCAAACTGAACTGTACTACATGAAATTTGCTTGATTCGAACTGATTTGAATTGAAATGAATTGAACATTGTGGTTTTGGTGAAACGTGACTCTCGGATTACTGACTATAGATGCCAATTAAAAGAAAATGCTGTGGCCTTTTTACTTTTCTAGTTGAGTGTCATAATAATCGCTATGAATGGTAACATAAAACATGAACCACATAAAGTTGCTTTAAATATGTGGCAAATAGCAGTGCTTACAATGAGTTCATTGTACGCACTAATTTCTGCCTTTAAATTCTAATTGAATAAGCATTATTGCTTAAAACAAACAAAAAAAGTTTTACTTCAAATATTTTGAAGGATCTTTTTATTCAAATGTGCTGTTTAGAAAGAAGCTGTAGCCACAACACAACATGTTACTACTGGAAAAAAAATTAATAAATAAAAAATGGAAGTGACTGTGCGTATGTCTGTGTGAGGAAACTCATATGACAGCCCCCACGACTGTCTATAACCCGTCTTCTTTTGTCGGATGACCCCAGAGAATGTGGTGGGAACGGCCACTGAGAGAGAGATTATTTCTTCGCAAGAGCGAATGAGAGAAGATAGAAGGAGTGAAAAGGCCGAAGGGAAGAAAGAAAAGGATAGAGTGAGAGGGAGATGGGGGTCAGAGAGCCAGCTGATGTGAAAGTGCCTCTGATCACCTCGTGCTTCTCCTCCGCCCCCTCGCTCTGTCGCTCTCTATCTGTTCCACTCTTTCTTTCTTTCATTCCCACTTGAATTCCTCTCCCAGCGCTTCACTACGACGTGACGTTGGGTTTTGATCGACGATAACAACAGAGATGCGTCAGTGAAGGCCCACACACACACACACACACACACACACGAGCACACGCGCATTCATACGCAAGGACGCTGTGGCGGTGCACACGAGTTAAAAGTGCCCAATGGAAGTTAAAAGTGGCACTCAAGAGAGCACATTCACACACACATGGCTGAACACACTTCCAACACAGGGCAGGCCTTTGAGCGAAAGCTGCTCACAAGGCATAATGACAGCATTCTGCAGAAACCATGGTCGGGACAGTTCCCACAGACAAGACAGGCAGCGAAAGAAAAAAAGACCATTTCTTTCTGTCTTCACCTCTCCTCCTACTCTCCACCTCCTCTTCAACAACCCTGACTTTGTTTGGAGCATGTGACCTGCCACCAATCAACCCTATTGGCTAAAAGAGGATACAAGGATATTCATTTTTACCAACGGCCTATACTTCAGCCAACATGCCTTTTGTACAAGGACTTTCCCTAAGATGGCAGAAGCTTGCTTCATCTTGCATAGTAACTGTGAGACACAGCCTCTGGGACTAATTCTTCTACATTTATACTAAATAAAGTTTAAAACCCTCACGTATCCCTTACGTGAAAAATGTAACCTCCAGTGTTGTTATACAGTTAGAACAACAAAAGAGATTTAATGATTCACGCAGCACTTGCACCCCATTCCTCTAAAAGCCCCCAAACAGACAAAACCTGAACGTCAAATCCTGCCTGTCTTAACTTTCACGTCACTTTTTCCCCTGCCGTCAGAGCTGACAAGATGCGGCGTTTCGCGGTGTATGTTGAAGGGGGTGGCGGTGGGGTGATGCTGGTGGTAGCACCGGGTGAAGGGAGGCAAATGAAAACATGTCACTCAGGACCCATTAAAATGTAACCCTGCCCGGCAGAAGAAAGAGACTCGTCTCATCATTAAGTCATCTCGGGACGAAGCAAAAACCGCAAATATTATTCCTTACACCCCCATGTCTCTTCCACACACATGGACTTCACCAGTGCTCACACATGCACGTATAGTTGTCCCCTTTTCTTTTGCTGTAGACGGAAGAAAACGACACTGAAGGTCCAGTGTGTTTGCTCACCATCTGAAAGTTACAAGATGTTTGGATCCTTCAGATCACATTTTTTTTCCCAAGAATAATTACCCCCATGATTTTTTTTTTTTTTTTGTCAGGTCAGTCAATCAAAAGCACAATCAGACCATGATTAGGGGGAGAACGTTCTATGTTCTTCTTGAAGGTTCTTTTTCAAGGCTTATTACAGAAACGACCAGATGGAGAAGTATTCTTTTTAAGCAACTGCATTTCTTGCTTGTTAAAGTAGTAACTAAAATGATTAAAATCAGAGTGAATATCATTTGTCACTAGCACAGTTATTAAATGACGTTTGCAACAGCAACTTTTTCTAAAAATGGCATCACACTGACAAAGATCAACATACATAAAAAGATTTGTATGTGTGCGTGCGTGTGTATGCGTGTGCAACCATGGTGTGTGCGTAAGGTCCACAGTTATTGAAAATGACTTGCCCCTGCTGCACATGCTGGGGTGGCAGTGATTATAATATCCAGATAATCATTTCAAGCAAATTATTGTAATTATCAATCAATCATGGCCTATTTAAACAGGGTGAGGGAGGGAGAAGTGTGGTGCTGCTGGCAGAAGGTAAACTATGGCCTGAAGCGCTGGATCACTTCTGTGACCCATGAGCCTCCCTGTGTCCACATAATAGCCCTCATACATTTGGGGCCATTTATGCTTTGCATTTAGAGGCTCAATTCTCCAGCTTGATACTGAGGGAGTGGAGTTGGAAACCTCCTGGCTGCATTCGCAGTTGAGAGCAATATGTGTAAACTTTAGTGCATTCTGTTTGGAGCTTAGTTTCCAAAGTAGAACATTTTAAAGAAGTATATTCAGCCAGCCTTTCCGCAAAAATATATTTGCCCATAAGATATTATCCAGAGGATTTAATTGTTTTTTCAAGTCATGTTGTCAGGGAAGAGATTTTATTTGTGTGTAATTGAATATTAATCAAAGTCCAATGTTTCTGTGAAGTCCTCATGAGTTTGTTTGTTGGACAACACCTATGAAGACCAAAACACACAGCACACTGGTCAGTGATAAAGTCGTGAAGAAATTTAAAGGACTGCCTAAGCTGACAGGATGAACAAGGGAATATTAGTGACAGTTGCAGGCAAAACATCTCGTGTCAACTACATCGAAGCTGGAAATACTCATCAGCTCAGGTGAGAGAATCTGTCGATAAGAAAAAACCCATTGGCCGGGAGCGCCACAGATCTTGCTGAGTTTACATTGGAAGACTGGGAGGAGAAAGAAATAGTTAAAATAAACGAGTCCCATTTAAAGTTTGCAGACTCAGCAAAAGTGTGAAAAAAGTTGTGAAAGAAACAGACACCGCTCGCCAACCGTAACACCACACGCCCTATAGCAGTTGTTCCCAAAGATTTTTTTTGGGTCCCCAATGGACCCAATAGAGTACAATAAAATCCTCCCAAAAACAGAAAAAAAAAAATCAACACATCGTCGAACCAGACATAAACCTAAACACATATTTTGTTTTCAAACTCCACTGAAGTTTATTTCACACTTCAGGTTGGAACAAAACACACTAAAAACCAGCTTTGCAGTGAAAAGCTTTTGTGTAACTGTCTTTCTTTTTTCTTCCATTCTTCCTGTTAGAAAATGGATGGATGGATGTGTTGAGAAATACTTTTCAAAGTATGTGAATACCTTAAAAAATTGAGCATCTACCCAATTCATCCCAGATGTAAGTTCTATTAGGTCACAGGACACAGCAAATAAACACTGTGCCGCAGATGATCACTGTGGAGGGCTTAATGGTAAGTAAAAGTACTTTAGACACGACTACATGGAATCAATGAATGGAGAAAACACGTCCCTCTTAAGTCAGACAAATCGCAGAGGAGGAACGCAGCAGACAGGCGGCGGGACCTGATCGTCTCAAAGAGATATTTCTCTGTATCTATTCACAGTAAATCCCTGGTGAAAAGCAGCATGAATTGATTCGATCTCAGCTGTATTGAGAACCGAATGAATGTGGCTTGAAGGGTAGAGACTGAGAAATTGTGAGAGAAGTAGGTATATAAAGAGGGAGAGACAGATAGTAGCCTTCGGGTGAGAGATGATCGTCTTGGGAAAAAAGCAATCAGGGCTCATTGATTTTTCTCAGCTGCTTGAATAGAGGGTGTCTATCTGGAAGTCATTATCTGTCATCTGATCTGCCGGAGTGTTTACACGCGTTGGCGTGGACAGCAGCGCTCTTCTGAAGATGAGGATTAACACACAGGACAAACACACACACACACACACAGAGCACAGACTGTCCACTTTTTTCTCTGTAGCCTCGACTCTCAATTCTAAATCCAGGGATTCTTAAACAAAACTTTGGTCCTCCAATACCCCTGTCAGCTTTTACATCACACATAACCTTCAGACTTAAGTGAATGCCCTGTGTGTCTGTAAAAATATACATGCATAGGGTCCAGACAGCTAAACAGAAAGATAGTCTTGTTTTGTATAGCCAAACCAGACTAAATCAAACAATCCCTGATCCTATCACTAATAGCCACCGATAACAATCTTCAGCTCCAACAACACCGTCCTGTCTGCGTGAAAAGCAAGGAGGGATGAAATAAGTGGAAGAAGATGGAGGGAAGTAAACAGAGAGAGGATTCAGATAACAGACATTTTTCATTTTCTAACTGCGTGTGGCATGAAGATGCATAAAACTTGATTTTGCATGTGGCTAAGCCACAGGGGCTCAGAAGCCCAGGATATGAATCCGGGGCTTTACATTTCACAGATAGACACATAAAAAGAGGAATATCTGCACACACACACCCACACACACACTTAGCTCTGCAGGGCATTTCTGGGCAGCTTTCAGTAAGTGAGGCTGGAGAAGCTGAGGTATTATCTTTGCTCCATTTTATCTGGCGCTTTATCTCAGACAGAGCCTCATATTCGATTTTATTCTCTTCAGACATCAGACAAACACCGTGGCTTGCTTTATCTGGTTGCTGGGTGATGAAATTCAGTTCTTCAGGTACTGGCTACTTTTAAAGTAAGGTAGCTTTTTCAGCTTCTCAGTGTAATGACAAAAGGTGGCTGATGACCGGTTACAGTATTTGGGAAATAACACACACACAACCTTTACTTTGTCAGTAACATTAAAGTCAGCCAGGTTGCAAAGTGAATTTCAGCCTGTGGTTAGTAAAAAAGAAACACACACACGCACGCTATATTTTCAGTGTAAAAGGATTTAAAAATGAATCATGTCGGAGTACAATCCATTGTGTCAGCACACATTTCTATCTGCTGAAGTTAGTTTAAGTCGTTGTTGTGAGCGCTAGATATAAAAAAAAATAGCAACAAATGAGCATGAATAACTCATTATAACACAAATATACCTTTAAGCAATGAACAGGTTTATTTGCGAGCTGCAACTCAATTAACTTTCAGTCTTAATCAAGCGCCGTAATGGTAGCGAGACAGTGGAGAAAGATGAAGTCAGTGTTGCTGCCACTACCCTGTGTTTGTGAGCGCCTGCATGTGGATGAATGAGTCACGTCATACGAAATGGCTCATGGATAATTTCATTCATATTCATAACAAGCATGTGGTCTGCCACCGCCCATCGAGGGCCTACCACAACTCACACTCTGCATAATGAGATATAGCCAGTGTGTCTTCACTTATGCCTGGCAGACGTACGGTAAGTCTACGTTTCCACTAAGGAAATGCAGCGTACAACTCTTGCGCTGCGTTATGTGACAATTATCAATGCTTGTGGCAGTGCGACAAAAGTGAATGCTTTAGGGAATACATGTGGAAGGTGGTTAGGTTAGTTTATAAAACCAAGTAGGTTTTTCCACGTTGTACAAAATGTGGGGAACTCCAAACAGCCTAAAACAGCTGTGGTCAGCTCTTAAAATAAGCTCATTGACTAACGTAGGATTTCAACCAAGCAGTCAGTGATTTAAATGCTGGTCTGCCTGTTTATGCAAGGAGCAGCAAGACCCTTGACCTGAAATGCAAATGATAAAATTTAAGTGATTTTGTTTTTCCAAAGCCGGATTTGTCGCAGCCGTAAATTAAAGTGGAAGTGAGTGTTCAGCTACACCCATACAGCCCAACCAGTGCTCTGACTTTCATCTGCTGCTGTTGTCAAATCGAACAGTCTTGTTAAATATAAAAACCCCAAAATAATTTTGGCTCAGTTTACCCTTTCTGCCATGGTAATTTATAGTGTCTTGCACGTCTTGAGCTTTTCAGATGTTACAGCTTTATGTGTAATTTGCTGGGATTTTATGTGATACCAATTATAAAATAGAAAAACAAATTCATGGATTTTTATTTTTATTTCTTTTTACAAATAAAGTAATGCATTCATTGATTCAATCCCATCTAACCCAATGCTGCACATCTGAAGGCTAACAACATATGAGCGGAGTCATGTCTATGCCCTCCCTCAAACTTTCTGTTGTGTTTAGGTCTGGGAGTTTGAATCATCCCATTCAAACACATGAATATGTTTACATCTAAGCCACTCCATTGTAGCTCTGACTGTATGTTCTAGGGTCATTGTCATGTTTGAAGGTCTGCTGCTGTAGCATGTCTTTTGCAGCTTCTAACAAATTTTCTTCCAGAAACTGCTGTGTTTAGTTTCATTTATCTTCCTGTCAACTCTGGCCAGCGTGTTCATCCCTGCAGCATAAAGCTATGCACATGGTGGTGGATGGAGTTCCCACCACCCATAGCAAATTGCCTGGCATTTAATTCTGATTCCATTTAATCAGAGGATCATATTGTTAAATTTTCTAATTTGAAATGGGACTTCTTATGTCAGTTTGTGGAGTTTTCCTTTTTTTGACAGATTACCAGACCTGTAACGATGTGCAGCTCTTTCAGAGACACCATGAATTATTCTGGTTCCTTGTCTTAGCACCAACTTTTGCCCAGCATAAGCTTAGGTGACAGCCATGTGCATGTGGTTGTACTCTGACATTTTTGGTGATATTCTTTTATAAACTGAACTTCTCCCTAGTGTCTTTCTGATTTGTTTCATTGCCATTATTTGTAAAAAAAAAAACCTGTTATACACATTTTTTTTTTTTACTTGCCGTCACATAGGTCACAAGAAATTGTAATAAAATATTTTCTTGTAACATGACAAAATATAAGTAAGAACAAGGGTATTCAAGGCAGCGCGAGATCAATCAGTTAATGTTTAAAAGAATCCTTTTTTTTTTTTTTTGGGTGTCCGTGAGATATAAGTTATTGTTGCGTTTCATTTAACCTTCAATTCAAATCCCCTCTTCTGTCATTAACTCAAGTTGGAGCTGTGCCTGCATACTTTCAGCATTTCCCAGAAAGTTCCTCCTCGGTGTGCCCTCTGCAGCGGCCATTGTTCTTTCATGGACCATTAGATGGACATGAACTCTCTCACCGTCGTGTTTTGACCCGGTGACACTGGCCGTAAAAACAAACTGCACTGCCTCTTCAATAAATTCATCACCTCATAAAGTGGTCAGTGACTGGTCAATGAGACGTGTCGGTCACAGCGCATGCATTAGTCAAGAGGGGGCTTATTAGATCACAGATTACTGCAGGTCCTTTCTGATAAGTAAGGCTTATTAGATATGTAATTGCTCACTGACAAATAGCACAAAATCTAAATGCTGGACTTGGACTTTATTTATAGACGCTATATCAATCATCTAGGAAAACTATAGTAGTTGCTAGGAAAAATAAAAGATGTAGACAAAGGGCTTGAAAAACAGTAGAGAAAGATGATGATTGTCCTACCTTTTTGATGCAGCTGTCTGGGGAGTCATCTTCATGGTCGTTTATCATCTGCTGTAAAAAAAAAAAAAAAGAGAAAGAAAAAGCAGAAAAATATATTCATGATTACATTTTTGACACCAAGACCACATATTTGTTCTACATTTATCATAAAATCATGCAACTCTGAATTTTCCCTGAGAAGAAGTCTGCCTGAAGATCCATTAAAACCACATGATTGATTCCAGCTCTTGAGAGGCCCTCAGTCTGTTGTTACAGCCGACGTTGCCTGATGACAAAAGCGAGGCGTGCTCATAGTTCATCACACAAACCCGGCGGGATACAAATATAAAGGAAGACATCGCATAGAGGGGCAAGAGGTCACCAAAACACAACCAGAAGGAAAACACAACATGAGCGCATTTGAATGAATGAGTTCCCCACATTTGACGTTAATTCCTGGCTTCGGCGTCGCGGGGAAGTTCACTGAGAACATATTCGTCAGTGAGAGTGTGCATAATTAAGCCTTCAAGCAATATTTACAAGGGGGCAGATGGGTGGCAGAATGCTCCCAGTGTCTGCCAGAGGAAATGAAGGAAGTGGAGGCATGATGAAGAGACCGGTGGCCCCTACTGCAATGAGTTGGCGTTTCACGCAGTGGAAAGCTGGAGTATCCACTCATGTGCTCGTCTCTGTCCAGACGGGGATCGGGAAAGAGATGCCAACTGTTCAGAGCGGTCTTACGTGGGGGATCGGTAAACTGAGTTTAAGTGAAATTATGTCTAAATCTTTCTCCATACAGCATATTTGGGCCTTGCCTTTCCTGCACCATATCCTCCCCATCTGCCCTTTAACAGTAGACCGGTTGTATGGGCGTTGTGACAGGACTGTTAGCCTTTATATTAGAGCTGACATATTAAAGGTTTGTATTTCCTTAACCAGTGTGGTCCACCGTGATTGGGAAAGAGACATTTATCTGTTGTGGAATCTCCCATAGAGACTATGGGGTTATTCTTTTAATTCTGCCATACAGTAACTTTTTATGTGAGAGCAAGGCTTCAATTTATAGTAAATTATAATGATCTGGGTGTATGATCTCAAGGTTGTGCACGCCCCATTGAATCTCTAGAGAAAAGTGTTTGTAACTTTGTTCAGACTAGTAAAGCTATTGGAAAACATAGTGGCACAAAACAGTTTATTCTATCCTCTTGCTTAAAACCAGACGTGTGTTCAGTTTCACCAATGTTTTTAATAGCAACGCAGATACTTAAAATTCTGTTCTCCACCTACTTACTACACATCTAAAGGACTGAAGATCCATATTTCTTCTTGAAATCGAAGTGTTTACATAATATATACATAGAAAAATGTATCTTTACATTTAGACCAGCAAACATACTTGAAATTTGTACCAGAAGCCCAACATAAAATTATCACGCAGAAATGGATATACATAGCAAATACAATATCCTACCAAATATCTCATCCAATCAGTCGTATGACTGTGATTTTGCACATATAGAAATTTCCATATCTATTGCAATTCAATGTGTTGTGCAACTTTACTCATAAGGTTCCCTATAGAGAAAAGTAGCAAACAGTGCAATTGTTCCTAAAATATCAGAAGAAAGGCTTCTATCTATTTCTAAATGTAGTTGGTTGGTTGGAGTTGAACATTTGGACTAACCAAACCAGACTTTCAAGGTCTTAAATACTAAGTTTTTAGACTAGAACAGTTATTCTTCTGTTTTACATCTGCCACCATGTTTTATTCACATATAATTTCTTTCAGGGTAGCTATACATTACACATTCCTTGGCAACTAGAAAAAAATAAAATAAATTGCATTAGTGTTTCTGGTCTGGAAATGAAGCAAATAAATGGGAAGGGGAAACATGGGAATGCCATTGAAGGTAACATGGAGACAGTACGTAGGAGAAAGAGGGGTTGGGGTTGGCTTCTGTTTCTTGTAATGCACCAAGCCAGCTGTAACAATTCACAAAATGAACAGCTTGGCTGGGTCATCTAAAATGCTACCAGGCGCTCAACAACTATACAACAATTTCTGCCTCCAACCCCCGTACACGCACACACACGCACACAGACAGCGTATCCGACTCTACTTAGCTGCATGCCGAGTGTAAATATGTGTATGTGTATCAAATTGTTCAAGAGTAACATAAAACTCCACAAGTCATGCAAGCAGGCATGAGTGGTTATGCTGATGCCCTAATGTGTTTCAGCTTTTAGGTGGTCCAGCGAGTGCTGTGTAGGCATTCAATTCTCCAAACCTCAATGTCAGACATTAACTAATTGTGACACTTTCTGACCATGACATAAATGAAGTTTTGATCAAAGCAATTCAAAAACAGTGGAGAAGTGACCAAATGACAAGCAAAGGCATTGCCAAATATGTTGATGGAATTAACATGAGGTCAGATTGAAACGGATTTTGACTGTAGTTGATTGTAGATACATACGGATCCACAAGTAACATAAACAACAACAATGGATCTTAACAACCAGTTAATTAGCTATGGAAAATCTGATTGGCCATAGATGACAGAGCAATGATTTATAGCACGTGTCAACGTCTTCTCAAAGTGACTTTTCCTCTGGGGTGGTGAGGCGGGTCCAAATACAGACCGGCCTATGTTGAGAGGGATAGATTTTCCACTATACAGAGGGAGGGTAAATTGTCCATTTGTTCTGTATCTCGCTGGCTAAATGCTGACATGTCAATATGTCTTATGGAAAAGAAAAAAAAAACACTGAAGTGAGGGTAATTAGACAGAGTGTGTAAATGTGTGTCTGGGCACACAGCTTCTCTCGTTGGCCCACATGACCTCAAATGTAAACAAATCTAGACGTGGCTCGATGAAAGTGCAGCCACCTGCAGAATCCTTCCACTGAGAGTTGTACAGACCCTCTTTGGGAACCCGATTTTACCAGCTTGTGTTTTTGTATTTCATCATGTCTGCAGCGTGAGCTTACACACTGGGCACTGGAGACGGAAAATCCTACCATTATTAGTGCTTCATAGGACACCTTTTGTTGTTGGACATGGTCAGAAATTTGTTTGTTTTTTTTCGCACCACTTTAGTTCTTTAGGATACCTGTTGCAAGCGGACAAATGGAGTGTCTATCTGCAGATAGACACTCACTGAAAAGACTGAATTCACTGTTTTTACAAGGAAGGTCGGAACATAAAACATACACGAGAAAGCAAAATTGGTCAGAACATTCTATGCAGAAAAAGCAAAGCAACCCTCAGAGAAGTCTCTATTTAGGGCCCAATAAGACAGGGAAGAAGTTAGTTTTTGCATACTCAGCTAAAATCAAGCCTTGAAAGAATAGAAACAAAGGAACAGAAGGAGGTCAGAGCTTGCTCATCATCAGCCAGAGAAGAGAGACAAAGACGAGGGTCCCACTTGGAGGTTTTGTACCATAGGAAAATGTAAGTCTTCTGTTGCCAAGAACAATTCTCCTTGCCTCCAGATAATGTGAGGCAATACAGCAGCATGGCCGAATGGATGACTGTGGATGTCACAAAACCGCAAGTTTCCAAAAAGAACCAGCAGCAAGCAAACCTCAAGGCTTGAATCTAGGCCCTGACTGACAACTCATTGGCTGCAAGAGGCACACCAAGAAAACCACAAATTGAAAGTTTTGCTACACATTTATTGGGAACTTTTGCAGCATCTTGGCCCATTGACAGACCTTCATTGTGATGGCAATGCCTTGGAAGGGTCGTTGATCTTTTTGACATCTAGATGGGAGAGGAAGCGGTCTTTCACAATGGGTTGTGTTGAATAATAAACTGCACAGAAAGTCAATTTGTGTCAAAAGCAAAGCGAGAAAAACACACACACACAAACACACACACAAAATTCAAGGGAAGAATCTAGTTTCTCATCGCTGACGGCCTTTGAAATAGGAAGCATCCATTATGTCAAATATAATCGCAACAAATGGATCTGACTGCTAGACACTGCCAAGATCGGTGCACTTCCAATCAATAAAACAACACCATTGACCCCATAAAAGGAAGAAAAAGAAAAAGAAAAACAAGTCTCCAGTATGTTTTGCCTATAGTTTCTTGCTATCAATTGAAATCCCCCTGATAACAAACCTTTTACACTGACTTGCCAGAGACTGCTTGACTGGGGATACATGTCTGATTCTGTGCGCCTTTTAGCATTAAGTCAGATAGTGTCTGCTCGTGGCTCCATGTCTTTTCTCAGGCATGTCCTTTAAAAGGGTGTAAAATAAAGCTATTTTTGGACTTCCCTGAGATAGGGCGTTTGCCAGCTAACCCAAAGCAAGACCTGGACTATGGCTGCTTGAAAACATGCCACAACAATGAAGTTTCTCACAGAGATTAAGAAGCGAAGTGAGAAGACTGAGGCATGATAAGGTAAAGAAAAGGGCTGAAACTTGCACCACTAAATAGTAGGAAGTTGGGCGTCCATCAAACCCAATATATTTGTGATTACTTCAATGGTTAGGAAAATTGTGGGGACTTTTGCCAAGGCAAACCTGAACAAGTGTAGGAAACTTTCACACTCTGGCTTCTGATAATCATCACAAGTAATAATTTTCCAAACTTGGCCTAATATCATCTCTGATTACTTATTGTTGTTTTTTAGTTTCTTGGGAATTTTCTTAGTTTTGCTTCTTCCTTTTGCTTTGCTGATAGAAACAAAAGGGAGATCAGATTTGGCTAAATTTTATTACACTGCAAAAAAAAAAGAGGTAACTATGTTACCCAACCTTGCATCCAGATGGGTCTGGGTGCGGCCTGCGACGGAGCTCTGCCCTGTCGGTAAGATAGAGCTTAGTGCACAAAGGTTAGATTTGGAAGGCAAACAGTCAGAACTATTGTGCGACTCTGGAAAGTCATGGCCACTTGTCAAATACAAGCAGCTAATATTTACAGAACAAGCTTTGACCCCGTATGTCCCCAGAGTCTTTGTGTGATTTATTAAGAAAATGCCATAGTGAAATATCCCGGCAGGGCTTGCATTGACCCCGGACGGGCTTGTCTCATCATTTCAGTGTCCTGCATGATTCACAGGTCTTGCACAGACACGTAATTCAGTGTCAAACATTTGGCATTCATGTGTAAATCAAATATTTGCATTCATACACCTGAATGAATTATTTCCATCAGAGGAATGTGATGTTACAAATTGAAGTTTGCACTTCCTCAGCAAACCTTGGGAAAGAAGTTCATTTTCATGAGAAGAGATCAAGAGGAATGCAAGAAATAGGAGATGGCGGGAGGAGGAGAGAAAAGGATATTGCAAATTTATTAAGAGGGTCATATTTTCATGGGAGCTACGTGCAATCATCCATCACCAAACGTCTTTACCCTTTTAAGGCAGCTGATTCAGAACCTACTATTGACAGAACCGTGCAGATAAATTATCTACATGCCCTCCGCTTTATTGATAAGTCATTTGGGGAGATGATCAGTAATAATCATAAGTGAATAAGGGTGGAGTCATAGATCTTCTGCAAGCAGATGCTATGACATCTGTAAGGTTGAAGTCCAATAAATTACCCTACTTGTTGACTAAGAGGATTGCCTACGCAGCATCAGCACCAGCCATAGCGTGCCGCCATAGCGTGCCGTTCGACTGATGATATATCGCATCTTGCCTCTTCATTTTGATGAAAGTTGACATTTATTGACACGTGGCTGCGGAGAAAAAAATAATAATATTGCTTTATTTCTCATGACCTCTATTACATCCGTGACACATATCGCCTTTTAGCAAGCAGGAGGTTGTGGTTCCGAGATTTAAGGTCTTGACTTAGGGTCAAATAGATCCAATGAAAGGTCACACAGCACAGCTTTTTATTTCTCACTCCTCGTCTAAGCAAGATATGTATGCATCCATTGCATAAATGAATGTCTGAATTTATGCACTGCATAAATCAGCTCCCGAGACTTTTGCACTAAAATGTCAGGACAAAAGTCTTTCAGTATTATCAATAAAAAATCTCAAATTTAAAGCAAGGGTGTTATTTATTCAATTAAATATGACACAAACAGGGAGGGTAGAGTCTCTTGGTGAGAGGTTTCTTAACAATTGACAACTGGCAGATAAATTGTAAATTGCTTATCCGTTATACAATATCATTTGCACATTTTTTCCCCCACAGACAGAAGGGATTTGTCAGGTTTTCATCTCTTGACAGATGTGCAAAATCTTAATAGACAAAAAGCAAATTAGGACACATATTTTTTATTTAGAGTGTCTTTTTTTAAATGACTTCAATATTCGCTGTGTGTACTTTGTGGTCAGACATCCTCCTGAAAGTCCATGCTGTGGTTTTGATGCATTTTTTGGGATCACATGCAGTTATTCACACATACATAGAAGGAGTTTGGGAGCAGGGCCAAACATAGGAGTAAAACATCTCAAGTGGCTTTGAGGCTAAGTGCAGCAACATATGGGTTAGTGGATAAGACAACCAGGGTCTTTCTTCAATATTTTGAGGGTTTATACTGAGGTCAGTTCCTGTGATGTGACTATTACAATGGTGGAGAGGACGAAAGCAATGCAGATTGACTCAAAAATTAGATTTCTCCTGAGAATACACAAACACGATTGACCTGGACTGGACTGAATATTTATATCCGTTGATCTTTTCAAATTTGTCGAATTTTATTGCAAACTTTAATATATTTTTGGGAAGATTTTAAATGTAGCACATTTAATGTTACATTTTGCATGACAAGAATAATTTTTTTAGCCTATTCTCTTTCTTTAAGCACTTAAACTCAGACAGATTGGAGGTGGATGTGAATGTATATATTCAATACCTTACACAATTTTTCTTTTAGATTACGATTTGTGCTTTGACTGGGCCATTCTAACACATTTTCACCCTACTGTTAATAAAAACCCTTTGTCAGTCTGTTTGTCAGTCCCTGTGTCAACAACTCTTTAAATGCAACATCAGTTTAACATTGTTGCCTGTTTTTTTTGTTGTTGAGAAAATTCATGCAGTCGTGATCAAAAATGTGTTTTTGCCCGACAGTTTCGCAAGCAAGTAAAAAGCCTGAATCTTTCTTCTTTCAAAAAGATAATATCAAGAGCTCTTACAACTCACGTCCACGATATAAATACCAGAAAATAATAATGTTGGCCTAATTGTCCTGATGGGTGCTATTAGGCTGTGTATTATTTTGAGAATTACTTGCTGATACAGCACAGAAAAGCATTTGTGCTAAACAAATGGACCGTAACTGGTGAACTGTTTATCCCCATGATTTCCTTTGGTGGCCCATCAGATTATTTGCACAGTGGAAACATATAAAGACCAGAGTAGTTAGGCCAGCTGCTACTGCCAACAGAGATTGTCTGGTGATACTGGCCCTGAATGGTTCCTCTAGCTGTTATGACAATGGATTTTGCAATGCTCTTTTACAAAGTAAAAAAAAAAAGAAAACAATTCTGATTACCAAATGCATATAATCGCATTTGAATTATGATGACTGCTCTTTTTTTTTTAGGTTTCTTGAATCCAATAGCAATTAAGTGATTGCACTGTTGAATTTATTCCAAACAACTGCACAAAGCCTTCCACTGTTTCCCTGAGACAATGACCAAGTTGTACGGGACAAAATTGTAAACTCTTTTTCTGACATTTGGCAAAATAAAAAGTAAACTGACACAAAATTCACAAAGAAATGTTTTATCTGGATGGTACAAAGAACATAAACAAATTTATTTGTACAGCGCTATTCCAACAGATAAGTGCAACATAAGGTGCTTTTGAGTGGGTAAAAATTAGATACTATTTATATAAAAACATACACTTAAAAATATTTAGTTTATTTGACGGGTTGTGAATAAGACTGTCATGACACCGTCATAAACATGACATAACATCTGCCATGAACATGAATAAGTCTTCATGAATATTTATGAATGTCATAAAGTGTCATTCAGTAAATCATGACACTTTTAATACAAAGTTGACATTATTCAAATGTCTTTGTTATGACAACTTGACACTAACCAAGAAATCATAATCTGACATGAAGCTAAGCTAAACTTTAGCTTCAATAACATAAAGCTACATAATTTTCGGAGCCATATTCATGTTCATGACAGGTATTATGTCATGTTTATGATGGTGTCATGACAGTCTTATTCACAACCTGTCAAATAAAGTGTTACCAAAATATCAAAGTTGGAAAATATAATTTCAATTATTTTCAGACACAAGAAAATTTCCTTTACGTACATGTCAACTCAGGAGGACAAAATGGTTCTTGTTTTAAAGCAAATTGTACAGCGGATGTGGAAACACATTTTACCACTGTCTAATACTGAGTGGTGCAACTAATAAAAGAATCAGCCTCTCCTCTGAGTAAGCAAATATACATGCAACATGCCCGCTGTAAGAGTTTACTATGCATCCAAGGGTTAAAAAAGACATACTAGGGTAAGTCACATGTCCTCTATGAAGGAGTAAATGTAGACTTGTCAGGATGCAGTGATTAATTCATTTATTTACAAAAAAGAATATATATATATAACAAAGTTAAATAGAAATTCAATTTTCTGGTTTGAAAATTCTAGTCCTTTCTGAAACCAGTTCAAGAACTTTGGGTTCATTTTTAAGTTCATGAGTTTAAAATGATCAGTGCATCTGACACCAACCCAAAATACCAAACTTGGAAAATAGTTTTCCAAGTTTGGAAAAATTTTAATAAATATTCAAAATATAAATAAATGTGAAAAGTTTTTTTATTTTCAGAAATTCAGTTTTTTATTGTTTGGACAGGATCTACAGTCTGGAAATTTAAACTTTCAATGCAGATTTTTACTTATTCTGTACTCAGAAATTGGTAAAATCTAGATCCTTACTAAGGCTGGGATTGCTGGCACAGATAGATATTGATGATAAAATATGAATACAATCAAAAACAACATAATAATATAATACCTGATTAGACTGAAACTAATAAAATAAAAAAGTTTGTGATAATGTTCACCTAAAAACAAAAACAAACAAACAAAACAAATACATATATTGTGTTACACTTTTCGACTACAGATGAACACTTGTGTTATCTATTATCTCTGTATTTATTTTGTAGCACAACAGCCTGTTTGGGTCTGTAATTTTCCGACTTGTCCCCCCTTTCTCTTCCTGTACTCTGTGCCCGCTCTTAAAAGATAGCAACATTTATCGCCAGAAGAGCTGTCTCCAAGTCCATAGGATAAACCCATCACCTGCACAATAAACGTCAAGCCGTCATGATTTATATGGCTAATGAAATTGATTGTGGCTGCAGTGTCTCAGGCCATTGTATTAGCATGATTCAGTGCTCTCCTGTTTCAACAGCTGTAAACCGTGTGAGGCTGCTGGGTAAACTGGCTTCAGGTTGTTTGCTTCTTGAAAATGATACAGTATCATCTTTGGCCTTGAGGAGTCTTTTTTTTTTCATTTATTTTTAAAAAAGATAAAGTAGCACTTCTAATCTGAACCCTGTAGCACTGCTGCCTTTGATCACTTGGAGGGACGGTTTTAGTCTTCAAAGAAACAATAATGTTGCTAAAAGTGCAAAGTGGCATTGCTGATCTTTGTGAGGCTCTGACTGGACAACTTCTTTCTAATAATGAACTTTGCAGCCTGAGGAACCTGCCAAGCATTTCAGTTACTGACAGATACATCATATAATTTCAAAGTGCAGCTACTGGTGCATTGAATAACTATAACAGAGTTTTAGTTGTGTTGGTCAAGCCAAATGCCCTCCTCTCGACATTCACCTGGAAATAGCTTTCTATTAAGTTGAACTTCGGGCTCGTCACAAATGACTTTATTAGTCTGGCCATATAAGGCGAGGGTTCTTTACAGCGCTATTAGTGTGAAGCCCCATCTATCTTGGTCTCTGGGACTGACTGATGTCCTGTGGCTTATCGAGCTCTTCCGTTATCAGTAAACGGATACCATGTCCCTATTACATGCCGAAGACTCCGCCAGGCCTCACGAGGTTATGAATTTATCACTGGCATCATCAGCTGTGAGCGACTGTTATCTTAATCTTCAATGGTGTTTTATTCTTGCAGTTATTGCTCTTTTCTTGGCTGCTAGAGAAGCAAAGGATTGCCAAGTTCAGATAGGATGCGCTGTCTTAGCCTCTGAACCCAAGTTTATAGCTGTCTGTCTGTCTAGCATGTCCGTGGTATGATGACAGATGACTTTATTGGGGTTGGGGGTGCAGCATTTCCATTAGTCATCTAACAAGAGCAATCATCAAGGAAAATGTTTACAAATATTCTCTTGACTCTTTTTTTTGTAATTTTTATTATAGATGCAAAGATAACGTGTGTCCCGATATTGTGCAAGTTTGCTGTACCTTTCCTTGCTTCCCCTCCCGCTTTCCTGTCTCCAAAACGAGAAAAATAACTGGGAAGATTTAGGTTTTAGACCCCCTTAATAAATCTAAATACCATTTTGTCTATTGCAATTCAAAGAAATTATGGGAGAGTTATCAGACAAAGGAGGAGGGAGAACTCTGGCGAGAGGAAACTTATCTGTCCTTGGGCTGAGCAGCAGAACACAGTGTTGGCTTTATTCGGTGTCTCGGCCCTGTCGTTAAGGAATGATGACACACTCCTCCAGGCTCACATTAATCTTTAACAGTGTGATTTCTAAAATAACACCAGAATTTTCCCTCAGGCACAGTGGGAGAGAAGGCACTGTTCAGTCCCTCCCAGTTTGGATGTTTTTTTTTTTTTTTATCTCTTCTCACTATAAATGCAGGAAAGCAGAGGACTAAAGGGGAAAAGGGACTGAAACCAAAAAGATACAACATAGAAATGAGGAGACACATTGCGCCAGAGAAGCATGGTGGTAAAATGAAGCTGGGGTGCATTCGGTGCAACGTCACTAGGTGATAAAAGTCCTTGACCTCACTTACTCACCCTGACAGGGGCAGTTCCAGTGGCTCCTTTGCGCTGCACATTATTGTTGTTAACAGTGTGTTATCACAGAGCTGCCCTAGGGAAGATAAATACTGCGTCTGCTGATGGGCCTTAAGTGAGTGAAGGACTGGCTACAGATGCACATCGGTGGGTTGTGTCAGTCAAGCCGGCCTCTGGCTAATGCCAGTGAACAGATAAAAGCAAAACATTTTGAAAGGGAAAATATGCATGTTTAATAGCAGCCTGGGAAAGTGAGCAGAGGAGAGCCAGTGCGCTGCAAGCTAAAGTTGTTTGGGTTCTAGGAAACAGTCGAGACTTCTCTTTCCCTCCTCTTTTCATGCAGCTCTGCTAGTATTTACATGAAGTCATTACTCAGTATCATAGCTCTGTGTTTTCCAGGTTTCCCACCAAGGCAAAGAGTAAGAATCAACATTCATTCAGCTGATTTTTGGCGACAACAACCAAAAGCTCACAAACCTTTTGGCAAACAATTAAAAGTTGTCCACAAAACTGGCTCCTCTTCCCTCAATTTGTAATGGTAAAATATTGTCCTAATACCAGAACAGTGCTGGACAGGGCAGTTCATATTCCAAATGGGTATTTTAAGAGTTGGCATAGTCATAATATGGGCCTAATAATAAGAATCAGAAGAATTAAATGGTAATTTTTTTTAAAATAAAAAAAAGGAGTCATAGCTCATAATAGCTATATAGAAAGAGTGTTTGATTTGTTTCGAACATCTAAAATAAGGTATTTGCTAGACTTTAATGAATGTGAATATTAATCTCTTGACTGAAAATTCAGCAATTGGACAACTTTCTGTTGCAGGTAAAACAACTATTGTAATAACGTCAGTTTATTCGAGCTATTCCTAGCTGTACATGACTGCAACCACTGGAGTTTGGTTCTTACAATTTTCATACCAACAGTAGACAGCGGTTAGAACTTGTCCAGAGAAATGCAAAAAAAAAATAAATAAATAAAAAATACAACTTAACGACAGTATTAACTGAGATGTGAAAGAAACAAACAAAAAAAAAAGTGCAAGCTACAATAAATGAAACCACAAAAATGTTGGGTTGGTCTGCGATTGTATAATGTCGATTTTAAACAGTGTTACTTTCGCACTGACAGCTTCACGGGCCAGATTACACAAATCAGCCTGTGCAACAAAATCCGATTTGCAATGCTGTGTTGCAGGGGGGACTGTTATACAGATCATGGACTGTGTTGCAGCACAGAGTTCTACCAGGTTAATAACTGCCTGAAACACGATGCAATGTAAAAGTAAGCATCATGGAGCCACTATGACATTTCTTTGGAGTCAGATATATATTTCAGTTGTCTTACATGTTCTCTTATTGGTGCCCCATGGTGAACATTGGTTAACTTGGAATGTTTAACATAAATGTCCCTTTGCTTCTCCAAACTGAGAGCAGTCAGACTGCTGCATGCTGGAGGTTAGACAATAACGACCACATTTCCAGTCTCCACTGTTTTCAGAGGTTGTTAGGACGTCGGATAGGCCTGTCCATTCTGTGGCATTCACTAATTTCCATATGCATTTAATTTCCCCTCTGCCCCCCCTCTGGCTTCTTCTGTCTCCCCTCTGCTTCATACACAGCATATAGAATATACAGAGTATCAAGCCAAGGCTAACATGTATCCACAATATGCATGTGTCTATGCATATTGCTCCAGCTCACTGGGGCAGCGGACAATGTGGTTGTTGTGTGGGGGGTAGCTTGGCTGGCTGTCCAGTCTGAGACAAGTCAATCTGGGGACACGACAGAGATGCCGTCTGTCTCGCTGCTCTTCAGTAAGACTCCTCTTCACATTTTCTTTTTTTTTAAAGTGTGCTTTACTCGTTTGCTCAGTTCATTAAAACTCTTACTTGCAGTCCTCATACTATTATATTTCAACCTTCAGGCACAGCTTCATTTCTTTACGGGTCTCCGTGTGTCTGCAAGTGTGTAAGTGTGTGTCTGCGCCTTCGTGGGTACAGAGCGCTGCTTTTCACAGCACTGACACTGGGCAGATTGAGACGTCAGGCGCCTGCATGCTGTGGTAAATTAGCTATTCTTCTCTGTAGCTAATTGGAAATCTAAATGTTTTGAGGGGCAGAGAGGAGCTGTAATGGAATGCAGTTTCCTTTGAAGCGGAAAATCTCATTAAAGATCACTCTGGCATATTAAAGAAGATGTTGTTTAATAATATTTTTGACATCAGGTTACAAAATCTGTGCTTGGTAAAAATGAAAATAGAACTAAGATGTTTTTTGAGCGATGTGCTCCCATAGTAACATTACAGTGAACTAGCGCTCAAAACTCTGAAACAGCCAAATACATTTCCATGCATAATGATCTCAACAAATAAGCATACAAAACATTAATTATGGTGCCTCCATCTACATAATTCACAATAAAACATGAAACAAATAATGCCACAAACACTAATTGACTAATTCATCATAAAACCTTGTGGGTAAATGTTTTTTTCTATGCCTGAGCAGTTTCAGTGGAATGAAACCATTTGCATAAAGTTAAGGTTTGAAGTTTTTGGTACAGCGTTGAAGGCACTAAAATGACAAAAACTCAAAAATGCGAAATTTATGAATTTGTGATATCAAAAATATGCAATCCTGTGATTGTTTTCAGGATAATAATGATGGTAATTGTTGCGAGTAACACACTTATGATTTTTCATTGAAATTTCCCCACTAACAATTCCATGGGTTTTGCCATTTCATTATCGATATTATGTATGCGGTCTGCTCATAACAAAGAGGAAAAGTCAATCTAGGAAATACATGTGTGCTCTTAAAACATTTGTATTTATCCCAGATTGCATCCAAGCAGTTGATGTTGCAAAGTCACTAGTCCAGCAGAGTAACACAGAACTATACATGCGCTCACTAAGTTTTACTCCTAATAAACTAACAAGCACATGTCTTGACTGTGAGAGGACACTGGCGTATCAAAAGAGGTTTAACCTGTGCTTACATGAGGGAGAACATCCAAACTCTACACACAGAAAATACCCACCTCAGATTTGAACCTTCTTGATTAAAGATATATTTTTGTATTAAAAAACAGAAGTTAATGACATTTGACATGAACTTAACTGCAAAGTGCCAAAGTTTAGTGACATTTCTTTTGTTCTGAAGCTGTTTGAGTGTTTTATGTGTTATTGATACCCAAACATCAACTGCAACATTAAACAGGAACGTTTAATCTTTTGAGAATCACTACAGTCTGCAGGGTACTTACTGTACATGGTTCCTCAATGCCTCAACGCCCATTACATGAAACCAGACCAACTTGGAAGCTGCTGTCTGTTTCTCACCATATATTGGCGAGAAACAAACAATATATGGTGGCATTGTTAATTATTTGCTCAAATGAAAACATTTACTTTCACATCTTATTATCTGAGAAGGTTCATGACCGTATAGTCTCAGAGCTTGAGTCTGTTTCAAGATTTGATTCTTTGAGTCTCAGTCCAAACCGAAAAGTCTTTGTTCTTCAAGATTTGATTTTCGACACAAAATCTGCCGTCTCTGATATACGGTAACAATTGCAATTCAATATCTTGTAGAGGTTTCTGTGATAGATACACCGTGGCCTGTTTTGCAATTACTGTCATAAATCATCTCTATTTTCCATAGCTGCAATGCTAAAAGTAATTACTGAGATGTGTTTCAAACATCGGAAAATCATTTTTTTACTTAGTCTTTTAAATTAGGCTTTGGTCTTCACACTGTTCTGCACTTAACTCGCTGTTGTTGACATAACTTGGAGTTGCTGAGAAAAAAGTTTTGCGTATTCACATCAAATAAATCTGTGTCAGTAAGCGTGGAGGAAGGGCTTCATAAATAATGAGCCCAGAGACAATTTCCCAAAATATTCTTTACCTTGTGAAGACAGCAACATTGCTCAAGGCCTTTGGGTTGTTTTTTTTTTCTTTTTAGAGGAAACCACAGAAAGCTATTAAATAGATTAGTTTTAGCATCAGTCATGAAAACAAATCAAAACACCATGAATTAAGTTTTGCTTCATTCTTCTTAATTAGCATCAGCGGGTTTTTACCTCTTTGTCTTCTTAGTTCAATATGAATAAATGCAACAAGTTTCTGATCCCTGCTTTTCAGCCTATGACTGTTTATCTATTTCAACTACATCCACGGGTACAAAAGGCATGCAGAATGGCCGCTGACAGCCATGTCGAATATCTCTTTCTGCCAAATCTGGCTGTTTTCTCTCGCTGCTGTCACTTGATGTCTTTATGCGAGCCTGAGAGTTCAGCACGATGAAAAGCGTGGGGTGTGAGCTGAGCGAGTGACCCCACAGGAGGGGAGTATTAAAAAGTATAAAAAGAGAGCGAGAGCGAGGGATGGATGAAACAGAGGGCGGGAGAAAAGTAGAAAGGGGCTCGGGGGCACCCCTGCTGGGTCCCAGGCATCTCGGTTGGCAGCCCCATCTTGGCTTCAGACGTCTTTTGTCAAGGAGGGGAAAAGAGGGTCTCTTCTTCACTTGGGCATTGGACAAAAGATGTTTTGTCTGTCTGGGAAGGGGTGTCTCTGGGGAGTATGGATGGATGCCGAAAGAGGAATAAAGCCAAAGACCCATCTTCACAAGGGTAGGGGTGGTGGCCGTGGGCAGCCAATTGGGGCCGGACAGATGTTGAAATGAGGATGATTTATTATCCTGGGTGTCCTCGGTGGCACTTGGCCACCATCCCAGATTTAGTAGTGAGAGAGAGGGTGACTGAAGAGGGCAGACATGTATCAGAGACATCTTAATACCATCTTTGGGCATGGGATTCTTCTTGCTCTTCGACCGTCATGGTATTTTTGCCCAATTCTCTCAAAGGAAAATAACTTGGTTGGAAGTCATCTGCATCTCTAAGCTGGACATTGTCTGGCAGAGTTACACTCCACCTCTTCCACAAGTTCCCCATGGCATACAAACACATCGACTATGTGTGGAGCCTTCAATGAGCCTCCCCTGCTTATATAAAACAACAAATTACCAAATTAACATTCCCAACAGCCCTCACTCTCCCCTCACTGTTCTCGGCAGAGACTTTTGAAACTTGCCAGAAACTTGCTTTCTGGCAAAAGGAGCTCGACGAGTGCATGCGGTTGTTCATATGCGTGCTTGCATACTTTTCTTTGTGAAGAATGTTTTGCTACAGAATGACAAATACAAAGTGTTTCTGTGTATTTTATCAAATATGTTTACTGCCTCAAGGTAAGCATGAAATTGTGATGGTTCAAAGATGTGCGCCTGAAGTGTGTGCGTCAGAAGCCGCTGAGCCTTAACTGAGAAGAAATAAGATGCATTCCTGAGAGCAAATCTTCCTTAGCAGCTATGTTGTTCAGCTTTTCGTGTCCACTGAGCATCTCTCTGGTTTCCGTAACTCAAGTTTTGTACTTCAAGTCTTGATCTTGACCTCTGTTTCTCTTTCATTCTCCTTTCTCCTTGCAGCAAAATTTAATCTTGCCATTGTTTGTCAATCGTTTTTCTTTTCTTTTTTTTTTTTTTACCGAGCTCCCCACTGACAAATTGTATGGGGGTTACTTAACATTTGGGGAAAGTTTGGACAGCTTTCATCAAGGGTACCTGGGGGGAAGATTGATTGGCAAAGTAATTTACTGCTCAGTGTCTGTTCCCAACTTCTTGTTCTCAACCTGTTTCTGTGCCCTTTTCTTAATCTATCTATCCATCCATTCTTTCTGCTTCACCAAATCCATTCTGCCTGGAGGTAAAAAGTATCAGTGAGAGTGACAGTGAGTGAGTGTGTCTGTCTGTATATATATGATTATGACACAATCAGAAGGTAAAGTGGACAAGGTAAAGTCAAAGCAACCATCAACAGAGAATAAAAGGGATTGACCATTTCTCGTTTGAATGGACAATTGACTTTACTGTAACACAGCATGACTTTTGTGTGTGAAAATCTTTTCTTCTTTAGAGTCTCTGAGTACTAAACCAATTACTCTTCCCTCTCCCAGATCATTCTTCGACTTGACAGCTCTCCAAAAACTCTAGTTCAGTTTCTTATCGCAATGATTTCTGATTTATCTTACTTTCAAAACAGATTTCTGATCAAACTTTCTCAAATGTACTTGCTGATTTTGAGGTTACATACATATTTGTAAACAAATCCTCATGACCTCATCAAGTCATTTCTCCCACTTTCAAGTTTGGGGCTTTCTATCACCACTTTTAAGTTCACTCTTGAATGACCATTTTTGTAAAATATGCTTATTATATACAGTTAGACAACATGGTTATCTTACTCCCTATATATATATATATATATATATATATATATATATATATATATATATATATATTATATATATATATATATATATATATAATATATTTAAATACGTATTTCTCATTAGTAGGTCACTTTTTTTCTCTCAGAAGCCATATGTTGATGTTTCTCATAATTCAACAAGCCCAAACAAGAGGACCACAATGAATTTAATTTTGGTGTACTTAAAAGTCTTCACCTCAAAGTACATTGTTAAGTAAATTTGCAATGGAACGTTTCATATTGTAATAACTGCTTCTTATGATGATTCTTTATACTTATCATCATTTTTTCTCATAGTGAACATTGTACTTTGGCCGTTGTGTAAGGTCGGTGCATTTTGATTTAGAGGCAAAACGATGCCACTCATGATGGCTGCATCGAAAGTTTTCTTCTCTCATCATTATGTGCGCATCCATTTTTGACCCCATCTTGGCAAAACAAAGACCCGGAAGGATTTTTTTTATTTCTATTGCTGGAGAAAATTTAACATAGACAGAGGAAAGCCTTCATTTCAATCCTACAGCCATGTGAAAGGATGACGGCGGGCGTTAAGTTGGTGGAGGAACACAATGAGATACAGAAAAAAAAAAACTAAAGAAGCCGGGCAGAGAAAAGAATGCTGGCCTTGTTGTTGGGCAGCTTGACATTGATTAATGAGAAAAAGTGACACACACAGAGAGAGAGAAGAGCAAAAATAAGAAGGAAAAGGGGTGGCACTGGTATAGCAGTCCACACAAGGGAGGGGGCAGCTGGACTCTTGTTAGGGTGAGGGACTCCAGAACAGCTCCAGGCTGCAGACTTGATGCATTGCCAATGTCTCTACTTATGTATCTTGTGATATGCTTACCATTTGGCCCGTAGGTTGTTTTTCCTTAAACAATGCAGTGCATGCACCGATAAACTCAGGTCATAACTTTCTGTCCAAGATTTCTTCTCTTATCCAACATTAAAGCAACCTTAAGCTTTTAGAAGAAAATTATTACAGTGTTTTGTTCAAATTCAACTCTGAATAAGTACACAAGGAAAGCAACATCAGCTTATAGAAAATGAAAATGATCAAATTAAGAAGGTGCAATTTTGGTAAAAGAGGATTGGAGTATTTCTGGGATATAACACCTTACAGGCTAGTAGTCAAATAGGTTAATAGAAATGAAATTGAGCTGTGTTGCTATTAGATCTAAAATTACATTTAAGATTATTTTATGCAACAATTTGTGTTGCTAGGCAAACTCTACCTATGTTCATATTTCCCATTGTTACAAAGCAATGCTAAATCTCAATTTCCATTTGGTGTCGAACTTTCACTGAGTACGACTGACCACTGCTGTCAGCACCAGGAGCCACTCCAAACCGCCTACGACTCTTGCAGAGAGTTATTTCAAAGCCTCTCCTGGATGTCCTGGGACTCTTTGTCTCCTCTCTCATCTGTAGGTGAGTGCAGTGTGAAGCCCCCTCCTCACCAGCAGCCTCTTCAAAACTTTGCACAATAGCCAGATTTCCTCCCAATTTGCTGGCAGAGAATGGGAGGCTCAGGAACTCCTTTCAGTTGCTTTGAATAGCGAGGCTAATTCAAACTCAATCCTTGAGTTTGACAGGCCTCACCCCAACCAAAGTTTGGCTCACTTAGGGCAGTGGCTAATGCTAAGTCGGGATGTAAATGAATTTTGCTTTTTTCCAAATCTTCTACACAAGTTTGCCTGTTTTAATGCAGACAAACATTATATCCTCACATATATAATGTACATATCCTCACATTTTAAGATATCTCACCTCAAATATGCATGTGAATTTGTGACTTTATACACTTATAGTGCTCACTCTGCTGACCATGTGTTCTACTTGACCTTCCAACACTACTCTCTGCCCCAATTATGCAAGCACACATGCTCACTTTTCATTTTTGCACTTCTTTCCATCCCGACACTCTTGAGGTCAGTTCTAATCAACCACCTCTTGGTAGTACACAGTACAAACATGCCATTTTTACCAGAGTTCCTTAAAGACGCCCACCTTCCACGTCCAGGGACTGCTATTAAAGCAATCAGGAGCTTTCTAAGCTAGGTCAAGAGCAAGGTACTCACATGGGAACTCTGATTTGAATTATGCAAAAGGGGAGCAGCAGATGAGGGAAGAAAATAGCTAGAGAGGAAGATGGGAAAGAAAACAACCAAGCCCGCCTGTCGTCACACAGTAGTGAAACGTTACAAAGAAAACTGCAGACCAGAAAGTGATAATACCTGGTCAGGGGACTTTCTGATGAGATAAAAGAGTATCTATCAAAAATAATGAGCTCTTCTATAAGCTGACTGTGGTTATTCATAACTTACCATCCAAGCTAGCCATTATTTAAACAGATGTGAGATTTATTGCATGAAGCTGCTGCCGCGAAACCTCAGGAAGTGTGGAGTGGAACTCAGCTGGGTCGAGCCTCAGTGCTATGCATAAAATGTGTGTCAGAACTGTCCCTTCTCTAAAGGGTGAAACATCAGAAGACATGCTACAAGGAAAAAAAAGCATGCCTATATTACCCTATTTATAACATCTCACACCACAGGCATCTGGCTTGGGACCACTCGTAACTACCATGGCTCAACTCCACATATCGGTTATGATTCTGCGAACTTCATCATAAAACGTCCAATCTGTGTTAATTTTGAGAAATCACAAGCATAACATGGCACAGTGCAGTCTGACTTAACACGTTTTTGGCTAAAGTATCTCAGTCAGCTGGTCTCATGAACAATTTGTCATCCCACCGTTGAGCCACAACATTCACTCATTTTCTTTTACATACGTCTACCTTTAAACTACTGGCAGTAGCTCCATTGGTTTAAAAGCAGCTGCTTGACTTCCACCGCCATTGTCACCATAGTGCATTTGAGAAATCACACAAGCAGACAGAAACAAACTGAAGGTGTCTGAGACCCAACTTGAAGTATTTTGTGAAAGCTGTGCCTTAGCATGGACTCTGATGAAACACTAACAAGGTGATGACTGGGATACTGAGAAGAAACAAACAATTTCTCTGAGTGTGTTTGAATAATGGTGTGTTTTTGCTTGATTTCACCAATATGAATTAATACTTGTAAGATCAAATGTTTTGCCGTAAGTCAAGTAGTGGTAGGATGTGAAGTCATAAGTCAAGGAGATATTAAAAAACAGTGTAACTTATGCGAGGGGTAGGTAAAAAAAACAAAAACAAAAAAAAAGTGGTGATAACAGATTCTGTATGCCAGTCTTTGTTCCTATTTCTGAAGTTGGGCTAACTTTAGAATAGCAAGACAAAAGTGGGTCTTAGAAACATAGACGTAGACAAAGATACAGTAAAACTAAAGTGATAAAATTACTTGCTGGGCAATAACTTGAAAATACTAGAAGTTTGATTGTTGCTTATGAGAAGAACACCATATCTTATCTGTTCATTAGCAAATGTATTTCGACGGCAAGAGGGACGTCATATAGAATGTCTTGTCATAATATTACGGATGATTGGTGAAAAGTGTTCATCCATGAGAGACATAAATCTACCAAAATAATTGACTAAAGATACTTTATTTTAGCGTTTACTGTTGCATACCAAATTAAATTAGAGTACACAACTTAGCAACTCCAAATACTGACTGCCACTCATGAAATTAATTTGTTAAAAAAAAAAAAAATCATTATCAGGCTGTTAAATTAAGCAGGCTGTTAAATGTTGTACTAAAGATTTAATCTCAAACGGTCTTATATAAAATGACTATAGGTATAACTTTGAGAAATGTACACTGACAATTACTCTGATATCTGCATATGTCATTGTATGTGAGGCCCTTTGTGAGCATAGATGAGTGTCCTCTGGCCAAGTCTACCCTGCAGAGAACATAATCATGGCCCTGTCGTCTTCAGGTTAAAGGCTCACCGCTGGGTCTTTTGGCACTAATGTGGTTCCAAACTATAGGGGTCGCATTGCCTCAGCTACCTCTCTGCGCATTACAGTAGAAAGAATTTCATTCCCCATTAAAAGCCACCAGCAGGCTATCATGTGGGCCTACCTGCGATGGCATAAATGAGTCATTTAATGATAGCCATGCTGCAGGGAAGCGGTACTCAGACAAAGAAAAACTGATTGGATACTGATTTAGTGTGAGGGTCATAAGAATATGAATCAGTGTATCATATCTGGAGCTTATCATGTGGACAATGGGCGATAGGCGGGGGACACACTGCACAGGTCGCCAGTCAATCACATAGACACAGAAAAGTATTCACACTCAAATTCACACCCACGCCATTTGGAGTCGCCAATTATCCCCACATGCATGTCTCAGGGCTTTTTTTGCGGAAGTCAGAAAATGCTGCAATAACTTCTAGTGCGTTCCAAATGACTGACTGACTGACATCATTTTTAAGGTAAAAAACAAAAAAAAACACCTATTAATTATGAGGTTCTTGAAGAATACAGCATCCTTGAGGAAAGAACTGTATTCCTATATTCCCTCGGCTGCCAAAAGCAAGGTCAAGAGCATATAAAACAGGTTCTTCATGGAGTCTGGCCCGTAAGGCTTGTAAGCAACATGATTAATGACAAATCTGTGTTAGAACTAATTTGCTGTGGTACTCACCTCTTCATTGTGCTCTTTAGGTTTGTGATTTAGTGTTGCTGAGAGTTTGTTGACTTAATTTAAGATACGGGATTTAAAAATTACTGATCAGGGTTCCTCCATTATTTACTAATAGCATTCTTTGTGTTGCTTTTGTTGTACACCTGATAACATCTTGTAACTTGCAAAATAATGCTCCAAAGGAAACTGCAAAAAATTGATGCTCTAACAAGTGTAAAAATGTTAGAACATTCATACGATCTAGAAGATTCTGCTCGTTCAAAACAGCTTTGGACTCTTCTGCAGGTCTTTCGATAAGTGATAAGTGAACTTTGAATTTTCTAAGTGACTTATCAATGGTCCCTTTTCGGCTAAAACAGTGTCTGTTTTTTGGTATGCCATTAAAAATTGTATGCGTTGGCACTGCAAGTCTTTATTTCTGTTCATTATAATGATTTCTGGCATTCAGCTATTGGAAGTATGACAATAAAACATACCAAACCAATGAAAAGATTAAGACACAAATGTGAGGTTAGAGAAAATTATCTTCTGCGCCTGCTCAAAGGTTATTTTCTCTTAATCACATAACTAACCCTTGATGGAACTCATATTCAGATCTTTTGAACATGACAGTAAATTAATTCATTAACTGAGCTTAACCCTCTCAGGCTCAAATTACATGAAAAGACTGTTTAAGTTGTTGCAAATCTGCAACACCTGCCTGGAGAGGGTTTTAAATGTGAAGGTGCAAAATGCAGAGGGATGTTATCAGATTGTTTCATCAATAACATTTATTCTCATCACTGAACATATCATTTAGCAAATCTCACTGATTTGGAGACTTTGAAATGCAGCACACTTGAGGGTGATTTAATGTCATTCTGAATTTTAATTTTCAGTCAAAAACACCTGTTCCTAATTTATCATTGTCATCTCCATTGCAGTTAATATGATTTATTCATAATTGACAACTAAACGTCTGCCGAAACCCTTGTACCGCCAGCGGTACCTGTATCACAGATCGCAGACTGCATGACAACATTCTCAATGAATGTTTGTACCCTCCTGGTGGGAAGACAGGATGA
Organism: Poeciliopsis prolifica; assembly: GCF_027474105.1. NCBI lineage: Eukaryota > Metazoa > Chordata > Actinopteri > Cyprinodontiformes > Poeciliidae > Poeciliopsis > Poeciliopsis prolifica. The sequence goes on from NW_026562404.1 coordinate 1,153,467, forward strand.
GTGTATCCTAGTCATGGGGATGAGAAGAGGGTAAGCGAGCCATGTAGAGGAAGCCAGGGGGTGAGTGGTGATCTGAAAACTGACACCCTGCTACCTTCCCTGACCTCCCTGTCGGGCCACTCTGTTACCTGGACAAGATGGGAGGTATTAAGTGGCTCGCTGTCCCGCTAGGTTGAGTTGCTGATCCGTTAGCCAGGGAGGAAAGCCTACCCGACTCCCATCTTCACTTCAGTGGGAGCATTTGTTTTGATTTTTGTCCTCTCTTTCTCACAGACAAACCTGAGATGCCCAATTTATCTGGGGTAGAGTGAGGGGAAATAGGGCGCCTTGCCACTTGAACACTAGAACTTTAAGTCGGCAATGGTTCGCCGACTCTCCCAGCTAAAGTCTTCCTCGACTGTAATGGAATGCTGAAATATTTAAAACAACTGATTAATCAATGTAATGATCAACAATTAAACTGTAATTATATTTTTGATACAATCATCAATATAGATAACTTGACGTCGATATTTGTTTAAGCTGACGACTGCTAAATTCTTCTCTGCAGTAGGAAAATATGCATCCTGATTTTCCATTAATAATTTTAGGAAAATTAAAGGCTTAATGTGAGGAATCAATAATGTGTGCAGGTGCCCACCCACATCTTCAAGCTGAGCAACACAAGCACTGGTGAGAGAACAGAAGGAACAATTTGCTCATTCTCAACCGAGACATGGGGGCTTTAGATGAAGGAAAAAAAGACACCCAATATCCAAAATCCCTCTCTCAGGGGCATCGTGAAGAATTCCCCCTCCTCTCCTCCAAACTATACCCTTTCACCCACCCTTTCCTCCTCTCTTCTTTGCTTTTTTAATCAAGCCGTCTGGGGTTGTCAGGTCTTTTGAGACGAGGACTCCCAACCATGTGAAAAGTTAATCCCTTGTGGGCCTTCTTCTCCGTGGCGCTCATCTCCCTGGGAACACTGGTGGTGGCTTTCAGGCAGGTGGCAGTGGGTGATGGGGTGGGGGTGAAGAAAGGGAAGAGCCATAGATGGAATGATGGAGAGTGAGATGCATTCTGGGCCACCCCTTGACCAGCGGATCAAGACAGAGAAAGGTACGGATTGTCTCCAATCCTCAATCACCAATCCTAAACCCTACACCTGTGCTGGTGGCCCTGTCTCTGCCAACAGCGTGCCCTCAGTGTGTCTACTGCAGCAACCAGGCAGAACACACTTCACTTCTTCCCTTCCCCTCCACTGCTCTGTCTGTCTCTGCACTTTCTCACAATTCCCAGCATCAAGACTTTTCGATGAGCCTCCTTGCCTCAGTGACAGACAGCGTGAACAGAGAGCCAAGAGGATTTGCGATGTGAAGAGTAAGTCGAGTGGCTTCTGAAGGAAGACAGTGCTTCACAATGAAGAGCCCAAAACCCCTCTGCTGCAGAACAGCACCCCTCGCTTCCTCCCCCTCCCAAGCCACTCAGCTTTAAGCGTTATGCTTCAGTCATCTTGGTCTGGGTCAAAGCAAAATTCTCAACAGATTCCTCTAGGGTGTCCTGCCCCAAAGCACATAATAAATACCAAACTATATAGAAAAAAAAGGCTATAGATTCTCCCAATCAGCTGTTTCAGAGAACACCTAGAAAGACAGACATATGCTATATGGTATATCAGTATAGTAAGTTTATTTTTCTTTCTTTGTTTTCAAATAACCGATTGAGGATGGACAGAGAATATGACTCCCCCAAACCTCCTTTGGTAGACCGAAGGAGAAAGAAGAATATGCTCTTGAATGCTTGTTTTGCAGTGCACTTTTTCCCTCTCTGCACCCCTCTCAGAGCAAAGTGCCATTGGAAATATAGACAGGCTCGGTCAGCCATCTTAATCCGTCTCTCTTGTTCATCTCGCTCTCCCTATATCTACCGTGACCCCACACACTCTGTCTTTCACACACACAGACTCCTTCCTCTTCTTCCTCTCATTGGGTAAGCTCGCAGCCCCGCCACCTGAAAAAAAAAAAAAAAAAAAAGAGCTGGAGGCAGAGAGAATCCTAGTCAGAGGGGGTGTGCATGGTAAGATTTGGGAGTCTGTAAAGGTCAGCACGGACTTTGTTCAATCTGAGGGTTTATCTCAGCAACAGCAAGGGCCGGACAATGGGGCCACTCGCCGCGCGACAGAAACCCAAGCTGCGGCAGCTAAATTACTTCACTGATAAGGCCAAATTAGAAGCACTGGGACCCCGGAGGCCAGGAAAAAGAGTAGGACGGAGCGAAAAAGAAAGGAAGCAGAGCAGCAAAAGAGGGAGAGGCCACATAAGGTTGAGTGAGAGGGTTGAAAAATCAATGAGTAACAAAAGAAAAGATTTAAGTGTGTGATCTTGGTAGAATTAAAGCTCATGTTGTGTATTTTGACATGGAGTCGCATAAAGGCTTGTGGATGAACATTTGGTATTGGAAAAGAGTCTGCTAAAAGGAAAGAAAAGTGACACCATTTTAAGACTGATAAAGATCAATAAAAACACAAATCTTGTGGAGTTGTTTTATTATGTTCAAGAGCAAATTATGCAGGAAAGAAAGTATATCAAAGTGTCCAGATTTTGGAAAAAGTCACAAATTGAATGCAATATTATTTATCTATTTTTGTTAGATATTTAGTTAAGTAACTAATAATATTAATAATGATAATGATAATATTAATAATAATAATCATCATCATCATAATGATAATCATAATAATAATAACAATATTAATGATAATATTGTTATTATTAGGTGTACCAGGTCTTATTTACATAATCAAGCAATGATTAATTTATAGTAACTTTAAATTGCTCAAAAATTTCTTTTTAAAGTGAAATACAAATGGAGAAAATAAAAATCAATGATATGTTGGACAAATAACATATAGAACAGATTGACTTCTGCACCCACAGAGACTCAACAGGACTGGAACATGAGAAGTTGCAAAAAAATATTGACATGTTCTTCTTGAATACCTTACCAGGCAGGCATTGTGCTCCAAAGTGCATCTGAAACACAGCACAAACCCTTTGTCTACTTCCTGATGTGCTCTTATACAACGCAGTTGCATGTTTTGTGTCGCTGCAAGTCTTTAAAAGCCCTCTGCAGCATTGTGAGCTGTTGGCCAGCAGAGGGGAGCACGCTTTGTTACAGGAATAGCTAAGACTCCATAAAATGACATCAAACAAAGCCTCATATAAATTGTTAATCATGAACAAGGTCTATAGCTTTTAATAGGTGTAATATTTCATTGTCTAAGATTAAGTAGTTACTCTACATCAGGGGTGCCCAAAGTCGGTCCCTGAGGGCAGGAATCCTGCATGTTTTAGTTTTCTCCCTGGGGGTAGAAACCTTTTCAGCATCTCAATGTTCTTCTTAGGCCTTCTGACAAGCCATTGTTGGATCCAGGTGCGTTAAACTAGGGAGAGAACTAAGACATGCAGGACGCCGGCCCTCGAGGACCGACTTTGGGCACCCCTGCTCTACATCATTACAGAAGTGGTGGAAAGAAAAGTGCAAGTCTAAAGATAGTGATGCTTTTTATACGCTGAGAAGTAACTACCCTATAATTTAAAAACAAAAATTATTTGTACATCAGTCATAGGCACAGAAGTCCCTGCAGATGTACAGTACAATCACTCACTTCCCCCACAGGAATATGCTGTTGTTCTGTTATTTGGCATGACTTCTGCATCACATGCCTCCAAGCAAAGCGTTTCATGGTGTCAGGTCATTTTCCTGGTTCTTTTTTGTCTTTCAGAGGTTACATGCTGGGTACCACTGGGTACCAGCTTTCTTGATATCTGCTCACCTCCTTTCTGGAAAAGGTGGCACATAGCAGAATCATATGACATCTGCTGAGGATAGAATTATGGAGAGAATCGAGATGCAATGTTGCAAGCATTAAAAGATTTGCGCTGATTAAGTGGGACTCATTGGCCTCACTTTCTCTAAGGACTTTCAAACTAACTTTACTGTTGCCAATGTCGAAACAAATTAAGCCAAGCACATTAATAGTAATTTGTACGTCTAATTGTTCACTTGCTTCGACATTCTTCCCTTGCTGAACCCCAGTGTAGCTTGTACATCCTCAACTGAAACCTATTGTGGCTGTTACTGTGAAATGAAAAAGTGTGGCATGTATTTAAATTTTTCTTTCACTTTGACAATTATTTTCAGAAGCCATCTAATCAATAGATTCCAGATTCCAACAAATGTTCTGAAAAAGGTGAAGGTATGGCACACCTGCACAAAGTCTGCTCATACATAATGGAAAGATGGATGAAGCTAATAACAGAACTTAAGAAGAAATTCTAGAAATTTCCTATGGACTAAAGATTTGGGGACTTGGGTGGAGGTTCATCTTATAGCAAGACAAGAACTTTACACATACAGGCAAAATGGGATGACTTTTTTTAAGTCATGTGTTGAATATTCCAATCAGGGTCCAGACATAAATCCCAGACTTGAAAATTGATGTCCACTGATGTTCTCTTTTGAATCTCACCGCGCTTAAAAATTCAAAAGATGTTCTCTTTTGAATCTCACCGCGCTTAAATGGGCAAAAATTTGGCGTATAGATGGTTGACACATATCTAAGGGACCCATAGCCTTTTTGAAAATCACATAATTTTTCTTTCACTTCAAAATGATGCAATACATTATGTTTGTCTGCACCACAAAAAGACAGTAGACTACAATAAAGATATGCTTCTAACATGATGAAATGTGAAACTACAATAAAGATGGTCACTTTTGCATGTCACTGTAGATGTTAGAAATGCACACATACACCTATTAACATGCATCTACCAATTCACACTGCCTCTAAATCCACCTTGCTGTCTCATGTGGATAACAGACCAGGTGTTGTCCTCAGTGACAGTAGAGGAGAAAAACTGTGAAAATCACTTGAGCGATTGCGGAGACTTTCCGAAGCAAAGCCGTCCCTGGCACGTTTGACACGTCAACAGTTCAACACTGTTTTTAGACTTGATGTCATCATTGCACTTAGGTTCTCACTCTGCCGTGTTTTTTTAAATGACCAGTCAAGGAAAGAAAAACATGGGAGAAGTCACTCTCCTGCATGCCTGTCTCTGTCTTGCATGGGTTTTGGTGACTATAACTACTAAACTTACAAGCCTGGACAACTTCAAACTGAATCACCTTTTTAGATTTATAAATACACCCATGTATTGTATTAATATTGTGCTATCCTTAAGTTTTAAATGGGTGTACTCGCAAAATAACATTCTGCAAGTACAGCCTTCTGCAACCATATATACACACAGTCTACTTTTACTTGCCCCCATTTTACTCAGACAAAGACACAGTCTGTGCCAAAGCACAATTCTTTGCACCTTATAAAATGTAATTAAAAGGCACAGCAATGTGTCGTGCTTCCCTCTCGCTGCACCGCTCACACAGAATAATCATTTCTACAGCCATGTGGTTTTTGGTCCATGTTGTGTGTCCGAATATAGAAAATGGCAAATGCAGCGACCACAGGATCCTGCTTAATAGGTCCCCACCTCATGCTTAAGTTAAAAAAATGTTGAGTTGCACAAAGGATTAAAATCCAAAGAAATTACGTGTGTGTGCATGTAACTGGCTTTCGAAGACGTACAGATGGGGGAGAAAGGAAAGGATGCTTCTCAGTAAGAGGAAAAATCAGTATAAACAAGACTTGACAAATATCATCTTCCACACCAGCGGAGAGCAATGTCACTGTCTGGTGCTGCCTCAAGGCACTCAGTGATGGAACTATTCATCAGGGCTATGATGGACGATGAGGTTTCACTATACACACACAGTGTGGGCTTGAAGGAAGACTGGATACAAGTTACCTGTGCTTCACCACAGAGGACTGATGGCCTGACATAAGGGGTTTTTAAATTAATGTTTAAAGCATGTCTGCAGAAGGGAAACCTCATGCTAATAAAGGGTCGCATTGTGGCACGGATGCGAGAGGAGACTGTGGGGGTGCCATTCGGGCAAACAAGAGGTTCCATTCAGAATGCTTGGCTAGAGTGGCCGAGGTCTTAAAACCAGTGACCAAGCAATAACAGTCCAAATCCCTGGGACAATATTTGTTGAGTTCTACTCCCTTCAAAGACGGATGACTTTAGCCCAGTGTGCTTCCTCAAAAGCCCACACCTTTCATCTGCCCTATGGATTAATTTATTAACTAATTAACAGATGCTGGTAACGAGTTATGAACAAATGATAAGGCATCAGAATACTAATCAAACCTGACATTTAATTTGCTGCCTTGCATACTTGTTATCAATTACAGAGTTCGTTGAAAATAATTGACAATGGTTTTCGCAGGGACACAGGAGGCTTGTCTTTAAGGTTAATAAAAAAGCGTTGCGCTGCTGCACTGTTACCAGGAGCAACGCCGACCATATGTTTAATATTAGAGGAAATCTGTTCCACTGGAGTGCTCCGAAAGCTGGGAAAATTGGATTAAATTGGCTAATGGCATGTTTAAAACCGACATAAAATGAATGTGAATGGAAGATATTACAGCACCCAAACCCGGGACTTGCGGTGTTATAAACTTTCTGTGGTGTTTTCGCTCTGTGTATAAACTTGGGGTTTCTGTCAAAGTCAAATAATGATGACAGAAACCACATATTGTTGGTCAATACTGCTATTAGAACCCACATGTTCAATGTCCTTTTCATTACCATCTGAGACTAGGCAAATATCCCAAATCAACTTTGCATGTTTAATAAATAGTTTTATATGTAACTCCCCCCAGAAGTATTGGCAATCCTGATAAAGATGTGTTAAAATTCTTAAAACAAATGCATGCAGTTTAGCAGCAGCAGCACAATCACTGTGAACAGTTTGGCAAACGCCAACCTTTGATATTTATTCAGTGGGGAATAACTCCATTGTCATCAAATAAAACTGTAACATACTTGTTATTAATTACAGAGTTCATTGAAAATAATGTTCTACATACATTGGTATCCCTGAACAGTCCTTTCAAACTAACATAAATAAAACATCTAAAAAATATATGTTTTACCACAAACATAAGTCTAGTTCTCCATTTTCTCTATATTTAAATGATAAATATATAATATATTTCTAAATATGTTATTTAGAAAGATCAAACAATAATTACCATAAAAACAAAATCAAGCTTCTCAAACAATCTTCACTCTTTGAAGAAGCAAAAGTTTCCTTATTGTATACAAACAAAAACCTGTCAAATTTATTTGCATCTGCTGAAGACAACATGCAATTATAATGCTGCAAAAAAGTACATTAACACAGGTAATTGAATATCTGCAGACATTTTTCCGGATTCCTCCATGCTCTTGGAGTAATTTTGAGATGTGTATGTTCGACACTGGTTTGGTGGAAGCTCATAGCCTTAACAATTGCTTTGAAGCCATTTCCGATGAAAGATTTTGGTTATTTTGGGGGACAATGTGTTACTATCTGAATTATTTTAATCTAGTTCAGCCAACAGAGTTCTTAAATCTGTACCAACATGTCTTTTGTGGCTTGAGAATTCCATCTTTCCAATAAATGTGGTTAGTTACAATAAATTTTTGGTTAGTGGAGTAAATTTATGTAGCACATCATAGTCCTGCTGCTGTCCACTCTAAGTAATTTACAGTAGATCCACATTGACCCATGTGTATCTATGCACAACACACAGCCTAGATAAATGCTTTGCAGGGCACATCAACATATTGCATAAAAGACCTGGGATCAAACTCTCAACCTTTAGAAAGCAGTACTCGACCCGCTGATGCACAAGAATTATGAGGATGATTTTGTTTAACCAAGCATCGGGTTCCAGATTTAAAATAATATTTGAAAACTGTATTTTGCATTTACTCAATGTATCTTTGCCTGATCATCTGACATATTTAAGTACAAGAAAGCAAAAACAAACCAAACAATATTTTTTTTTTTACTATAGTAAAAAAAAAAAAAAAAAGGTGGGCTTTAAATATAACCTGAATCTTTCTCTTTTCTGCTAACCTAGACATAAATGGGTACAACTTAAAAACCTGCTGTGTTTCATTCTGATTGCCTTTAGATGAAGGACTCTCAGCTCAGGTAGAAACACATGAGAGTGGGATCTTGATCTGATTACTAAAATACCTAATAATGACCCCATTTACATGAAAAACACCCCCTCCCCACCACCACCACCACCACAGATACCATAAGTCAATACTATGTATGATGTGGGCTTTGATCAACCACAAACAATAAATGATATATAATTAAATAATTAAATGATGTTGGGTTGAAACATAAGACTCTGATCTGCCTCGATGTTTTTATCTTTGTTTCATCAGCCTGGTATCAGTCAACTAAAGGGTCAAGGATCAGAAAGATAAAAAGAAAACTTTTGTGTGAGGATAAACAGATTGCAGAGGATGCAAGACATTGGAAATATCTTGCAGCACAGGAACTTGGCCATCTGCCTTCCTCAGTTAGAACACAAAAGCTGAACAAACACTTCAGGATCGAGGAGGTGGACCAGGACAGATATGTGTTGAGGTGAGCCAGGGCTTTTCCACTCAAAATGTATATATATATATATATATATATATATAAAAGACTTTAACAAAAGTAACATGGCATTCATTTGAAAAGAGAGCTGTCAAAGCCGAGCAGAGTAAAGGAGATACATGTTCCCATGTATGGATAAGTATTTGTCACATGGGAACATGGCGACATAAGAGTGCTCGCCAGACGTCTTAGCCTATCATTAAGTCAACAACTGGGCAAACAGAAGAGCTCACATTTTTCCCCCTCTTTCCACACATCACTGAATGAATGATACTGATATGGAAAATCACCCCACAAAAAGTAAACAGAGAAGGAATATGGGGACAGTGTGGAAGAGGTTTGCCAAGAAACAATGTCATCCCAAGGTGTTCAAGTGCACACAGACATGACTGCAGGGCTGACATGGACTCTTTGATACATGTTTTCGGGATGACCTATAGTGACCTTGTACAAACAGTCTATATCAATGGACATCTCTAAATAAAGCTCTATGATATGCCCTTGTTCTTTTCAGTGTAACTAAGTCCCCTTAAGGCATTTTACTATGAACATAAGCTGAAAAATTGCCAAGAAAATAATTTTACCTTTTCACATTTAGTGAGATTGTTGTACAAAACCTAATGAGAGGCATTCATGATGAGGCCAGACAGAGAGTGGTAAAAAAAAAGGAAAAAAACACCCATCGGTCACAAAGTATCATTCACAAAGCAGGCTTAGGTAAAATCAGACACACATCAAGAAGAGAAGGCCTAGCTAATCTTAAAATATCCACAGATGTCTTTCTGTGGCATATATTGCTTTGTGAGTATCCAAGAAACATCAGGACAGTGAAACTCGTAAGGTAGTCAATGAGGAGCACAATACCTCAAGCCACTGTACGTTGACATGCCTCTATCAATAGACAAGTCAGGTCAATCTACCAGCCTGATAATAGCAGCAGTCACTCTTGCACTTAGATCCCTTTGCTGTACTCTCTGTGGGTCGTGCCTCTCTCGGCTTGCTAAGACCTTCCTATCCACAGGGGTAACCAGCCCTGCACACACAGCTAGAAAGAGACAGAGAGACACAAATGTACACACACTGAGGACTGGGGGCCTGACGTTCTATCATGTTGTGCTAAAGGGGGGGCATAATGGTTTTTAAATGGATGACTCAGTGCAGGCCCAGAGAGGGCGTCTGAGACAGAAGAGAATGGTCATGGCCTGCAGCAAAGCAGCTCGCAGATTGAGCTGTCCGTCTTGCTAAAATGAGCCAGAGTTAACACCTTAGCCAGTTCCCTAAGCCGCAGGACAGACAATAGTCGACTTCCTCTCTGCCTCGCTCCTTTTTTCTCTGTCAGTTCTACTCTTTCACTCTCACTTTGTATTATTCCATTTTTCTTTTCACCAGTATGCACTTCCACTCTGGCTTCCAGAAAGCCTCAAAGCATCCAACATATTGTTGAGCTTATTTGATTCATCTAAAGGCAAGAGAGCTTGAAAAAGCGATATGGATTACTGCAAACGTTGATTGTAAGTGGCTTGTATAAACTGGAGCCTGTCTAGTACATATAGCACACACACTCCCCATTGAACACAATGAGAAATGTTATTATGAAGACACAATGGAGAAGGATAGTTGGGAAGAGTAAGAGCTTCTTAAATAAGAAAGTAAGTCCAATGAAATTGATATTTAAATTGAAATGTAGAACGTCCTCCACTCCCCCTACAACAAAAACTGGACTTAAACGCACAACCAGTAAATGGAGAAGAGTGGAAGAAGTTGGACGGACAGTAAGTTGTAGAGAAATGCTCCCCTTAAACACTGTTTACTCACCTTGGTGGTCATTTTTATTTTAATACAGCTGTTTTTGGCAGCTGCTGAATGTAACTAGCAAGATAACTTGTAATCTAAATCTGTTAGTTTTAATATTAATTGTTCAGTTAAGTAAGTTGTATTTTTCAATGTAATTGAGTTAGTTTATGAAGGTGACTATGCCATTACTGCTCATTACAGATTTGTCAATTTTGTCTAAGGCTGAAAAATAAAATACTTCACAAACATTAATCTCAAATGTTTAATGCTGCAACAGAACTATGCATTTTATGCCATCAGTTCACCTATTTTTCTCTCACCTTCATTCGTTATGAGCCAGCATTCAGAAGTCACTCCTTCGTCTGTCTATTTATCTAAGAGCAGAGGCAGTAGATGGGTAGAGGAGCTGATGGTGAAAGGGAAGAAATATGGGCTTTAAGGGACTCCTAAGGGAGTCTCTTGATGACTATCAACAGGCCCACTGTTATGACTGTCTGTGATAAGAGTCTGGGAGAGGAGAGCCTCTGAAGGGTTCCAGCCTCAGTCCAGACAGGACATTTTAAAAAACAGAACCTTAGCCAGAGTTAGTACTGCTATTATCATTTACGAAAGAAAACAGATCAGTTTCTCTTTATTCAAAGGTTGGAAGAAAAGACCACATGCATAACACTGGAAGGAAATAAAACTTAAACAAAACTGACCCCAAGTTTTAATTTTAATTTGAAAATAGGAAGTTCAATTTGTTATAAAATAACACATAAAGTCCAAACATTTTAGCAGAATTAGATTTTTAAGCACTCAAATGCATTTTTCTTATTCTTACTAATTTAAGGGAACAAACACACATCAATAGTCTTTCTCATAACTTTGAAGACAATCTGCAAACTTTATGAAAAAGACATTGTAGCAGCTTCCAAACTCAATTCCACCTGTGTTGGAACAGCTTATTGAGATCTCCGAGTCCAAACTCAAGTTGGATCAAAATAGAGAACCCTGTCAAGAAACAGCACCCTGAGAGTGACTGGTGTGTGACTCGTGTAATAATTTGGGTTATATTTCTGTCCGTTAAAGCTACTGCATTTCAAAGTATAAATATAAGATAATTTATTAATCTAAAAAGGTCTCAGATTGAGACGCGGTGTGAAGTAATAGTCTTGAATTCTTGAAGAAATAGCCACATTTGACTCTCTCTTTTCTGAAATATGTAAGTATTTATTCCCGCATACTTGTTTGCTGAAACATTGAAACAAAATTTGGCCTTTTCCTGCAACCCAAAGACTTGTAGCAGTTGTATATGCATTAGTCAGATGACTGGAGAAAGATGGAAAGGAGGAAGAAAACAGAGAAAACATAAGAGCTACGGGAGGGTGTAGCTTTTGGAAGTAAGCCCTGTGCACCCCAAATGGCCAGCCATGATGTGAACTTTAAAAAGGAAAATGTTGCACCTGGCATGTTGCCACTTAGAGTGTGCCTGTGTACTTTAATAGCCTGCATACTGCTTAAACTGGTGGGAAGAAAAGAGTGTAAAAAGCGTGAAAAAAAAGTTACTGGAACTGAAACTGAAAATCACCCTCTTTGGTTTTCTTTAACCCTGTCAGCTCAAGATGTGTGAAAATTGTTTAAAACTCTAATTTTATTTGAATCTGTAATGGGAAATAAAATCTTAATTCTCACAGTGCATGATAGGGAGATAAATATGGGTTCTTTCTAACAATTGGTTCTTTGAATAAACTTCTTTCTTATAGCCATTCAAGACTTAGGAAGAGCAACACAAATTTTGAGAGTGAGGTAAGGCAGTAAAAGAGGAATTTATTTTAAGGCATTCAAACATCTTCAGCAGGCATTCCAATAAATGTCAGATTGTGCCTCATTTTTAAAGTTTTGAACATCAGTAGAATATTGGGAATACATTCAGGCAACAATCAAAAAACAATCTAAAATAGGGGCAGCACATGGGTCTGTGGAAGATTGAGAGACTATGTACTTAATGCCGTCGTCACCGGTTCAGTTCCCATCCCTGTGCCATTGATTGCGTCTCCCTTCTGTCTCTGCTCTTCTTCCTGTCCATTTACTGTTGCATAAAGGCATGTAGTCCCACAAAAACATTTAAGACAAAGCAAAATCTAAGATAGCTGATGGTGTTTAATGCTCATGCAGCAACAGCTATCAAGGGCCATGATTAGGACATCTATGTCTGGGTTCTTTGTCACTCACAATAGTAATTTGTGTCTGCTGGTTTCTAAAAGTGAACAGTGATGGACTCGGTAAGAATGAGAAGCAGGCCAGTAGATTTCATCCCTGATTTGGCTCGTGAGAAAGAGAGACAGGAGTTCCATCCTGCCCCCAATGAGCTCACTGAAGCAACTTCAATATCCTCTAATGTCATGTTGAAATGAAAATTAATAGTTCAATATACCGCCACCGCGCTGGACCACGCGTCTACCATTTCCATATCAGATGGCGTGACCAAATGAGTGCGCTCGCTTCATACCGACGCCCATAAAAGCTGATACCTCCACTAATCAGACAGATTTTTCCATCTGACATTGCGGTGCGGCTGCAGATGAGCGTATTACGCGTATGTAGATGTGTGGGAGTATCTCGCCGCACGGGTATCAAGGATGAGGTCAGATCATAAAGGGAATGCAAATGGAGTGATCATTGAGATTCTACACTGATGATGAGATGTATGCTGCTGAGAACCAACAGTGATAGGTGGAAATGTGAATAGAGAGCTGCTTATGTAGTCAACAAATATCCTCAGTGTTGTTTCATTTAATGTCTTCCTGTGTCTGTTCCACAGAATACATATGGCAAGAGCAAAAACGGAGGAAAATGATTCAAAAAAGCAATTAATATGGACTCCATAGTGGCTCCTACCTCCCATCCAAAGGAGCTGTCTTTGCCTGTGGACCCATGATGCTTTGTGCTGTGCAGGCCAAACCTTTCACCAGCACAAATGCGAGCCTTGGCCCATATGCCTAGGCCTGCGCCGGGCACGGAGGATTCCCGCAGCTCCAGCTCAGCGGGAATGGGAATGTCATCGGGAATGTAGACGGGCGCCTCGTAGGGCGAGCCCTCCTTAGGTGTGGTGAAGTCCTGGTCGTTGCTGCTGCTGCTGTTGTTGTTGTGGAGATGGTGTGACGTGTAGATGTGTGGGTGCAGCAGGTGGTGGTGATGGTTGTTTTGATGCGAAGGAGTCGGGGAGGGCAGAGGTGACATGTTGATGATGCCGTCTTCTGCGTCTTCTTCTGGGCTATCGGCGCTGCCAGCTGCTAAACCCGGGAGGTCGGCTTCTGCGTCGTACATGCTGTCAACTGGCTCACTGTCATCTGGGGCAAACGAGACAAACACACGTCTGTTAGTAACATCTCGAGGGAAACTGTTGTTCAGCCAATTCATGCTTCTGAAAACAAAAACTGGAACGCTTGGTCACAGTTCACTCTAAGTGGGACTAAAGTTATCAGAAAACAAAACGATTTTGAATGTGTTTGTCAAAAACTGCCAGTCACAAAGAATCCCTGTGCTTGCTATTGCTTCATGGAAACAATTTGATTTTATTATGTTCACTGTGTCCTGCCAGGGCTCATCTTACACATAATGAATGACTATCACTGACTTGGTTAGTCTCTTCACCTACTATTATTGTCACAGCCAAGGACTGACAAAATGATTGCGCTTGCACCAAAGTGGAAATGATGATGAGCATTATGTACGCATGGATGCACTTAACTTTTGGCTCCAAGTTCTAGCCCCGTTCACTTGGCATGTTAAGAATATTGCTGTAGTCACTGAACGTTTGCAACTGTGCTCAAGTAAATGCATGTAGGTGATTGATATGTGACATTATTTGTTCTAAACTATACCAGCATATACAATTTTCTGGACAAATCAAACAAGGCTGCCATACAAAGCTATTAACAGATCTGTTAAATATTTGTACTCTTTTGTTCTATAATGGCTCAGTGCATCAAAGTGTTCATTTTCTGTACTTTCTCATCTGTTCTCTCATCTTTTAGTCACTTGCTGCTAAATGCTGCTTATATCATGTCTAGTTCTGCTGGATGTTTTTCCTGATAAAAGGAAGTGGTTACTCTCCACTGTCCCCTTGACATGTTTTTCTTCAACGAGCACTACATGATGAACTGGATGACATTATGAATTCAGTTGACATTCGTACCTTGAGCTGGCATTCCTTGTAATTTGGTGCCATACCAACATGTTAATAAAATATATATTTTTTTAAAAAGCATAAAATGCCAGATTATAAGTGAAGTCACCATCACGAACCTCTAGCATTTCCTTTGTCCTATCTAGACAAATTCTGATATGTTTAATCAATCGACCACTATGCATTCTCTATCCCTACTTACTTATTCATTCTTACAGCAGAAATAGTTCAAGCAACGCTCTCAACCTTTTATTGTCAATTCCAAACTCTGTTGCTATTCAGATTTTAACTGTAGTACTGGGGACAGATATTTACTATGCTATATGTTTATATTTTGGTTGAAGAAACAAAGATAGAGCATTTGAAAGACAGGTGGGCGAGTCAAACTGATCAGTCATCTAAGACAAAGGAGAGTCCAGTTTGTTCTTATATGAGATTTTTCTTCTTCATGTCAACGGTTAAAGTTGTAAATTGACATATTAGTTTCAAATGTGAAATGCTGAACCTTGGAAGCATGAGCTATGGTCTCTTTAGCACCTGGCAAACTAAGCAGCATGTACGCATAAAAACTGGGAAACTTATCATATAAGTCTGAGGCCGTAAAGCCAACCGTTTATGACTGATTTTGCGTCATCCAGGAATTTTTAATGGAAAATAAACTCTTTTTTTTGTTAATAATCACCACTTCAGAGGAGTTTAGAGGGGGCACGCAACTAAGCACTGGAACAAGCAGGCCAGCAGTAGCTTCCACACTTTACGCAGATCAATTAAAGTTTTACAACTCGGCTCTATCTGCTGCTCTCCCTTTACACAATCAGAAGTGTTCTCAGGTTGTTAAACACTTTCTCTCACCTACAAACCCTCCTCCCCAAAACTGTCACTGGCACTTGACCCATTGAGAATCATTTTGACAAGCAGAAAGAAAGACTTAGAAAAATCTATTAAACACCATGAGATCTGTGCACAGAAAACATAGAAGGAGATATTTTGAGTTGTTGAAGCATTCAGTTGTAAATCTTATTCTCTGGGTTAGAACCGCTTTCCTATAGTTTAACAAAAAGACAGACAAGTCAAGAAAAAAAAGTAGGGATGTGATAATAGCATCCTGAAAGCAGACAGAGAGAAAAAGGTAAAGAATGTATCCAGTGATGACAGAACCGCTTTAAAAAAAATAAAAAGCTGCATGTTAGTTCTGAGTCTCCAAAGACCCAGAGAAAGATGTTGAGTTCGCCTCCCTGTGGGTTTTTAATTTTTTTTTTTTTAAAAAGGCCAGATAGTGCCTTCCTCTCCCTGGCTCCTCATGTTGTTCTTTCTCTTACCGTTCCTCTGGCCCATATCCTTCTTTTTTTACGGGGAGCTATTTATCCTGATTACATCAGGGGTCAATCATTAATTCGCACCTTGGGGGTCCCCGCGCTGGCTGCGGCTACAATGGTCTGCTTGTTCGAGCGGCTGTTATTCCAGTGGAAAACTACTCTGCTCTGCCTGAGAGGCAGGCTCAGGCCACATGAAGGCATCCCATTTATTTGATAAATAGTAAATGCATGCCATAAGCGGCGCTCTTTGCTTTGTAGCATCGCTCGCAATAAACCGAGATCTCGGGGCAACGTACAAATGCAGACGCGGACCGTTACACAAACACACATCTGTTTTCAACTGAAGGAGCTGTTACTGTACTGTAAACACATGTGCACCCCATCAGATGGTGTTAATGGTGAAGATGATATCTTATAGTTACTGCATGTCTTCTGGAAATCGGGCAGGACATAATGCGACATTAAGAGCGAACGAGGTAAAAATGTTTTCAGAAATATACAAACAGCGAATGAAACTCCTTCTTTCATCATTTTCTTTCAATAACCTGCATTTGAAAAAAAACAAAAACAAAAAACAAAACTGAGATGTAGATAGCAATGCAATCAGCGTTGCCATGGCAAAAATGACTTGACACAGCACCAAAAATCAGAGGTTTAATCGAAAGCCTTACAACGGGCAAATTATTCTGTGGTTGTGTTTAATCAGAGTGTTCTAGACTTAAACGCTGAAAGATAAAATCTGGAGTCATTTTCTGCCGTCTGCCTGGACGCACACAAACACATGTGCCTTGTGGCGCGTAGACTGAGCCGAATTGTTGCCGTCCTCCGTGCGTACAGGAACAACACAGACTGCATGCAAGAAATCTGAGGCGGAGATCTGTAAATCATTCATGAAATATGGACCAAACTGAAGTCTTGCAAAGTAGGTATCAATGCATGTTTTAAGGAAAATGGCACAAAGAAGAATTCTTGTCAGGTTGTTCATAAAGAGATCCATGATATTAATGTAAGACTTGTGAAGATCTACAGCTGTGGTGATAGAAGTAGCTGACGCGACAACTATTTATCATGCACTTTATAAATCTGGCCTTTAGGGGGGAAGTGGCTTTCATTTTACAGTGAAAATGTACATTTGAAACATGAAAAATGATGTGTGACAGAAAACTAACACTGCATGCAGTGTCTGAAGTGAAGAAAGGTGAAGGCAGCATCATGATGTAGGGCTGATTTTCTCAGCCTGGAAGGGGAAGCTGGTTACAGAAAATGGGAGGATTGTGAAACTAAAAACAGCTTTAGTTCTGGAATAGAAGTTATAAAAGATTGTAAAAGACCACAGAGGCTCATCCTCCAGCAAGACAAGAACTCTAACATAACTGGAGCGACAACAGAATGATTCAGATCCGATTATGGAAGTCCAATCCCAGAGGACCAATGTTCTGCTACTGTAAGAATTACTGTATACGACATACCAGAATCAGATAGAAACTGCAAAAACTTAAAAATTGATGTTCAGATATTAGTCAGACTAACTTTAAGAAATGAAAATAATTGTAGTGAAAGATGATTAAATGATTGAATCTGGAATGCAAACGATCACCATTTTCCTTCATCATCACAATTATGCTCAACTTTGCATTAGTTTATCACATAAAACTGCAATAAATCACAATTTAGTTTATGGCTCCAATGTAAAATTAAAAGTGAAAATAGCCAGTACTACCCCAGTACTTTTGCAAAGCACCATAATTAAGAGGAAGAAGTACAAACGCAATGATGCTTTATTAAACGATTTGTGATTTCTGGAACCAGGTGCATCCAAGCAGGCATTTTGGAGTCACGGTCGTCACTGTAATAACTTTAAAAGGAGATTTGGAAATGGGACGTATGTGCCAGTGATGGCTATCATAAAATGCACACACACATACACAAACACATATACTTTCCTTCTCTCTTCAACATGCACAGAGAGAGACTGTATCTTTGTCTGACCGTAAACTGATCTGGTTCAATTCAAAATGAAAGCCAGCCACTGATGAAAAGACAGTATCCAGGGAAAAAAGGCAAAACTATGCAAAATCCAGCACAGGCTCCAAATATGGGGAGGAAAAAAAAAATCATCTGGTAAAAAAAAACAAAAAAAAATGAGGCAGAAGGAGAGTGTGTGGATCATGACAGATATGAAAAATGGGTAGCTGGTTGAGCAATAAATGACCAAACATTTTGATGTGGGAGCTCTGCGCAAGCATGTGTGCAAAGCCTGCAAAAGCCAAGCCCTAATCTGCTGTTGGTGCCACTATATTCATCAATATGGTCACACTTTTGCTGTTTTACGAGACCACTAGATACCTGCTCCCCTTCTAGCAAGCAAGCCTTTGATGATTCTCTCTACAACAACCGAACTGCCCCTCCTTCCACCTCACATGACATAAACCAGGAGGGATGCAGCTGTAAAAATCAAAATGAGGGCAACTCAAACACCCAGAACTGTACAATAGTTAATTTTTCCACAGTGGCACTGGGGTACCATATAGCCAAAATGACGCACAGATGTAAGGATTGCGAAGGAGCTGCCAGTGGGGAGGGCGTGGGGTTGGAAGCAGTGAGTGAGCAAGGCGAACACGGTCAGCTGCAATACCAGAAAGCCTCTCAGACTGAGAAACGCTGAGCCTTTTCTCCGAGCGAAGGCACCACAGAGGATTTCCAAGCAACACTTCAAAACTGCGATACGACTTCGGCTCGGTGAGAGAAAGACGGCGAGCGAGAAAGAATGCGAGACGGCAAGAGAGAAAGAAACCACAGTTGCATAAGCACAGCTGCTTTACATAATAATTCCACAATAGCCATGACATGCTCTAATTGTAGTCGTGCTTATGTTGTGTTACATGCTATCATGAGTCACGTTCTGCACTTCTTGTGTGAGTAGGAAAATGTGTAATGAAATCATGTTTTTTTGTGATCTAATTTGACTTGAAAAGACAAAAATTTAGCTGTTAAAAATTCGAAGCCAGCACATCTCCACTCCCACGCATACACACACATAGTATGTTTGGCTGTCTTCACAAGGACTTTGCATTGACTTTCATTTGTTTTCCCCTCGTTTCTATAGCCTAACTCTGACATTTACTTTCAACCCAACCATTACAAGTACATGCCTAACCCAAAAACACAACTTTTTCTTCTAAGGCCCAGACTCTGGGGCCCATAAGCACCAGCAAGTTCTCACAAAGTAGAATTTGTTGGAAAAATATGCTCAACAAAATTATGCTGCAACACACACCAACAGACATTTCTTGATAAATACACCATGCAAGGAATGGCTATTGAATCTGTCCTTGAACATACTTGATGACAGTGATTAACATTAACACCATTATCTGCTTGTTCATATCAGATTCAATATGACAAGGAAAACTAGCACTGAATATTACTCTGAATGCATCATTCCCAGAGGTAAAAAAAGAACACACACTGCGCCAGAGGTTCATCTTCACCCATCACTACAAACCTACGCAGAGCTTCAATGACAGAGCTTAGCACAAAGCATAATCACCCATATTAGAATGGCCTAGTCAAAGACTGGTTTTAATGTGTTTCATCTCAAATGATTACACAATAAGAAAATTACAATAATTCAGCAACATCTTATCGGTTTTTCAGGTCCCAACACACAATCTTGGTGACTGTAAGCTAAGTCTTGAGTGCTTATGCAATTTTTGTTTGTGTTGGGTGTCAGTACATCGCGGCCGATTTATTGACGTGTCATTTGCGTGGAGTTGCCTGGAGCTATTCCATCCTCCGATATAGTGCATGTGTCGCGTGTATGCTAAGTTCAACCCTCAAGGCAAGCAAGAGGACAGCAGGCAACCTCCTGCAGCAGAGAGCAGGTGTGTGTGTGTGTGTGTGTGTGTGTTTGTTTCGTGGTGATATAGTCCCACAGGGATTCTGGCACAGGGCTGCAGCAGACATTTATTAACAGGGCAGATTAATAGCACTGGAGGAAAACATGTTCACAAACATGATAAATATTAATAATAATCAATACTGAGTTACATTTGCCAAATTGAGTTGCAAACATCACCCATGGGGGGAAGCGGGGGAGGGACGAAAAGGGTGTCAGGGTTGAAAGGAGCTGATTAAAAATGGAAGAGTTTCAGGAGGAAAGAAGACAGAGAGAGAAAATGAGAAAAGACAAACAATGCAGGAGGAGAGGAAGGGAACGAGCGTAATTTTATTACATCATAACAGAAGAGAATCATCACAAGGGGGAGATCGATATGTTTTTGTTTTATTTTATTTTAGTAAATTATCACATTTCATCTTTCCTTCAAAAGAGCTGCAATGCCTAGCAAAAATATTCATAGCCCTTTAACTTTCTTTTTCTTTTAAATTCAAAACTTCAGTAGGTTTTATGGGGATTTTATGTGATAAACTGAACATAACTTTCAAGCAGGGGGACTTATATTTGACTTCATTCCAAGTCTGAAAAGAAGAAAAAGATAAAATAAAAGAAACATAAAATAAGGTAATATATATCAGCTTCGATCAGCTAACTTGTCTTTGACTTTGCTTAAGAAAAAAAAAAAACATCACCATTCTACCACATTTTTCTCTTTTAAAAATTAATTATCATTTTTGGACTTCACAAGTATTTTCTCTTCACCTAGCAAATAAAATACCAGAAAAAATAACATAAAGCTTGTGATTTCAAAAGACAAAATGTGAAAAAGACTTTGGCAAACGATCTGTAAATAGGTGTAAGAGATAAAAATTATTTTATCATTTGAGTATTAAAACCTCAGTATGGCTTAGTACAGTTTTATACATAGTTTTATTCACCACATCTCAAACTGTCAAATTGACTTGATTTTGATCGATGATCAAGAGTCTAATCAGAGCCAACAAAATTATCTTGAAAATTTTCAGAATCTCTGCTTTGCTGTTTTCAGTCTGTACTGATGCTTATCCAAATAATGTAAAAACAACAGAAACTATCCATCAGCCTTCACCCCCCCATAATAGCCATATCACTATTATGTGTGCATATATGAATCGCAGCATTTCTGTGAGAAAGTGTAACTGGAAGCAGCGTTCACCACATCCGTCTATTGTACTCCATGCCTTGCTTCTTCTCTTCTTCTCTCCTCTCGCCTGCTCCCTCTAGTCATTAGCCAGCAAATTAACGACAATCGGGCATGCTATTAATCACCCTGACAAAAGTGTTGGCTTTGCCTGGGTAGACCAGCACGAGACCGAGGAAGGAGGATGGCAGTGGGGGAGGAAAGAAAGAGAAAGAGTGAGATGACTTGGTGGGTCACGGAGTACTGTGAATTTGTGGGTAAAGGAAAGAATTAGATTAAATGAAAAGACAGTGAGTCAGGATGTTAAGGAAGTGAAGGAAACGTGAACAGAAGATGACGATAAGTGCATGGATGACAAGAAATACGATGTAGGAAGAAGAATTATAGAGAGTATGTTAACGTAACAGAAAGAAATGGATCCCACGAATACTTTCGCTTAAGTGTCGAAAGTGAAATAACTTATCTGATCACTAATTGTCTTGTAAGGGTAATCACATAAAAGTGACGCAAAACTGTTCAACAGTAGAAATATATTCTGTCATTTAATTTTCACAAATGATCTCTAAAATATACAACTGCACTATAACTTTGTTCGTGTCTATCAATCACAGCAAAGACTGTACAACTGTAATTTTAGGGGTGTAAAAACGTCTCCGGATGATGTAGGGATTCGTTTTCGAGCAAAGGTTGTTCTAATGATATGTTTCAGTGAAACATGTCGTTTTTATGTGTTCACGATGGATTTGCGCAAGACTGGATGACTTACACCATCTGGTTACGGTGCATGACGAGAGAACGGCTGCAGCACTGAGAGTAGAAGCTGCTCGACTATATGTTTTGTTTAATTCTGTCAATAAGAATTGAGGCAAGGCAAACGTTTGTGGTATGGAGTTTTCATACTGTATAACTCAGCATACAGGATGGCAGAATCACCTCTAGGGTATTTTAGCTAAATGTTTTGACAGAAATCCAGACATAAACTGGTGAAGATCATTTCACACACTCAATGCTCAACACATTTTAACTTGTGTTGAGCACAAACATTGTAGAAAAAAAAAAAAAACATTAACAGACATGAAATACACCCTGCATAATAATTAAGTCTATATAACTCTATTGATAGTAACTCACAAATGTTATGTGACAAAGAAATGACGAGATCTAGAGAGAAAATCCAACACATTTACTCTCTCACACAAAAAAGAGCCTGCAAAGGAAATTGTGCTGCCCTTTAGCCTAAGCTGAAAATGAAAACTCCTTCATCTCTGCCCATCCCCAGAGCGGAGACCACCTGCTAGGAGGCCTAAACTCTGGACGTCAGGTGGGTCGAGACCGTCACACAGTCCCATGTCATCAGGCTGTCACGGTGAAAGGAGCTGACATGGGAGATATGCTAATCCACTTAGCTTCAAACCCGGCCAGGAGGCCCGTACGCAGTGCCGTCTCGGTCCGCAACGAGCGGAACACACACAGACACACTAAGCCGCATACCTCTGAACTTTGCAGAATATGTGTGGCGGGATTAGATCAGTTGATGCTAAATTATCCTTGTGGGGATTTTAATCTGTCCTCAATTTAAAAAAGTACAGGTATGAAAAGAAATACAAGATTGAATTCACTTTCACTTTTTCAGTCATCTAAACAAAGACAAGTGTTTCTTAATCTGGATTAAGTACTGTTTAATCTTTGCGAAAAAAAAAAGGAGTTAATATTATTTGACGTTTGGAAATAATAATAGTCATTGCTACCCTAATAGGACTTTGAACAGAAAATGAATGCAGAGACGCTTAGGTATTTCATAAAATATAAACATTTATCTCTATCAAAAAACAAAATAACTTGCAGGCAAGTAAAAAGGGTTTTACTGCCAATAAAGAAATTAAAAAGCATGTTGGAGCATTTAAAATGTAGAAGAATGTGCCTCTGTGTTTGAAGCATTGTGGCCTGAATTCCGTCAAGCAGCTAATTGTAAATATGCCATAATACATTAATAAAATGAAAACTGCAAGCAGTTTTTTCACTTTAACTAAAATGTGCACTGAGCAAACTGAACCTGAACAAACCTTGCTGCATCCATGCCATCGCCAGCAGTCAAGAGCAAGTGCTATGAATTTACTTGCAGCTGGTGGAGTTTATAACAAGCTACTAACAACAGATTTCTGTGTTTACAAGATGAGCAAAATGGCAGAAAACACACAATAAAACAATCCCCTGCTCGCTTTACAAGTTGTGCAGACGTCGAGGCGCTCGTTCGCTCAGCAATCGAGTGATCAAAGTCGGCCTGCCAGCAGCGAGGTGTCAGAGTTCAAAACTATTGCCCCACTCGGGCAGATGATATCTCAAACTGATTCGTTGTATTTCCCCGGCCATGACTTCCCCTATTAGGAGCTGCAGTGGTGCTCTTAGTAATCTGCTCATTATCCCACAGAAACAGGAAGGAAGAGAGGGAAACAGATGGGAAGGCAGGAGAATGGTGAGCGAGAGACACAATGCTCCCTTCCTCCTCTTCATCCTCTCTGCCTTCGTCTCCCTCCTCCGCGCTGCTTGCTTTCTGGTTGTCCTCGGGGCGAGGGAGCGCCGAGGCCCACAATCGCTCTGACAATACTGTATACAACTGGTGGTGAACAATGAAGGCTGACCACAAAGAATTCTGGGAACAGGGGCACAGCCTTCTTCTCCGGCGGGTGGCTCCTGAATGCCGGACCCGTCGATACACATCGGAGGCCTGCTGAGACTCACCGGTGCCAAAGAGGCCGAGAGCCGGAGAGTGGGAGGAACAGACACAGAAGACGGTGACACAATGATTTAAAGTTGCCTGCGCAGCAATCCTCCTGATGATTTACCACCAAGAGTGAACACCTAGAAGCAAGGATACAAAGGGAGTACAAGGCAACAATAGGCACTAACTGCTGAAATGAGAGAAAAGAAAGGTGAAAAAGGAAGGCTGGGCCAGGCAGAAATAAAGAGAAAGACAAAAAGAGACAGGCAATTTTCTTCCTCTTCTTTTTTAAGTGATCAGGGCGTGGGGTGAGCGTGGTCCATTTGGAAATAATTGGTGGGTAATTAGGTGGGGGTCGACAGGTCGATTTTGGAACAAATGGCCGTCTTTAGCTCAGGTGGCCCTCCACATGAGATAATGGGGGCTTTGCTTCCCCACCTCTGCCCCTCCTCCCCTCCTCCTCGCTCCCTCTATCTCCGCTATCTTTGGTACAGCTCGTGTATACGCTACTTCTCACGTGGGAAGTGTCTAAAGATGGTACGAACCGTTAAATACAGAAATGATGCACGCACAACAAAAATCAAATCTTGTGCTGTATTTTCTTCTGTCGCGAGTGCCACACTCAGTGCTGCTCAAAAGTTTTTATTTTGCAATGTTTATAGCTGCGTTTTATTTGGATATTATGAGATATAAAAACAGAGCAGTATATAATTATGACGTTAAAGAAGGAAGACAAATTGTTCTCAAATTTCTAAAATTAAAAATGTTTAAAACTTGGTATTTCTTTATTCAGTTACTGTGTATAAACACATTTGACTGAAATTACATCTAGACGTGTTTTCGAGTTTGCCTTGACCTACATTGCACATCTTGAGTCTTAAATTGTTGCCTATTTTTCTTTTTGCAACTTAAGCTTTGCTAATTTTTGATGCACAAAGTATTTTGCAAGTTTACCATGAAGTTGAGTTTCGGTCTCATTTGACCAGAGCACCTTCTTCCAGATATTTTGCCAGGTGTTCTGCATGGCTCATGGTAACTCTAGAGGGGATTTCTTTTTCAATAATATTTTTTTTTTCTTGCCACTCTCCCAAAAACCCAGTTTGCGGTGTGCATAACTAATAGTGGTCTAGCCAACAGATTGTTCCACATGAGTTGTTTGTCTCTGCAGCTCCTCCATAGTTCCAATGGAGCTCTTGGCTATTCTTGAACTGATTTTCAGTTTAAGAAGGAAAGCCCATTTTATGAATCTTGGAGTTATTTCCATTTTCACGTCTCCTTCCCCAGAGATGTTCAAAGCTTGAGACATTATTTTACATCACAACGGTTCTTTGCATTTGTCCATAACATCATACCTTGTATTTAAAAAAACAAACAAATATATATATATATATATATATATATATATATATATATATATATATATATATATATATATGTATATATATATATATATATATATATATATATATATATATATATGTGTGTCCCCATACCCATTTAGCCACTTCCATCCCAAGTGTTGTTCAGTCTTTATTTAGAACATTGAGTGCAGATCATGCTGAGGCAAATAGCTCTTTTTATTTATTTATAATGCTGAAGGTATTAGCATAATGGGGGAAAAAGTGGACAAATAAATGATAATCAAGTGAAAATAAAAATAATAATTCATATACAAATGTGAATACATAACAGTATTTTTGTTTGTTTGTTTGTTTTAAAGACAGCAGCTCCTTTAAACAAAAATCCAAATCTACAACTGTTTTTTTTTTGTGCATAAAAAGAAGGCACAAATAAAACTTTTTCAGCACCGTGTGTATGGGTTCCCCCCTTCACCCAGCCAACAACAATCTCTCACCCACTCTTTCAGTCCCTTTCTGTCTCTCGTTCCCTCTCCCCGTCCTCCCATTCAGCAGCACTGGGGTTCTTGTTTGGCTTCCTGCTGTTTGTGTCCAGACAAGGTCTAGTTTTGAATACTGATTCCCCATTGATAGGCCCGCACTTCCGATCTCATTAACTTGTTTTGTCTTTGGCTAAATGGAAACGTCCGAGGGAGGGTGAGAGAAGGAGAGAAAGAAAAAAGGGGAGAGCCAACAGCAAACAATGTGACAGATCTTTTACAGGAGACGCACCGTAAATAACAACAAGTAAATACAAACAGGATGGAGGATGAGGGAGGATTTCTAAAAGGGGGAAAAAGTCTGGACATCTAAAACAGTGCCTCGGAGGTCAAGCTTTGATCATAACAAAAAAGAAAAAAAACACAAGGAAAGGAAATGATCTGCATTCACAGCAATGCTTCAATGTTGAAAATAAAGTGTAGCTGGTCATTGAGACGTGCATGTTAACAAGGAGAGGTATTGTTTCTGTAAAGTTTTAGTAAAGAAACAAAAGTACATATCACTTTGGTGAAATAATGTGAAAGTGTCAAGATGCAGAGTGGTAAACCAACATGGCACTATTTTTCTTTGAAAAACAGCCTTTGTTCAGTTCGATTGTAAGGAGAGTGTCTGTGAACAACAACTTTCACATTTTGCCATAATTTAAGCTTGAACTTTGACTGAGTCATTTGAGAAGCTATTATTGTCTAAACTATTCCACGACAGATTTCTGAAAGGTAAAGCCCCTCTCCAGTCTAAAAGCTTAAAACTTGAAACAACTTTTTCTTCCAGAAAAACTCATTATTGAGATCCCTCCATTCCCCTGTGTGATCTGCTTCCCTCCCTTTGGTGAAGAAAACATCCCCACAACTTGATCAACATGATGCCACCATGTTTCACTAAATCAAAGATGTATTTGGTGTAACTTTCTTTTTTATGTAACCCAAAAAGTTAGAATTTGGTTTCATCTGGCTGAAACACTTTCTTCTATGTTTGCTGCATTGGCTATGAATATGCCAGCTAAGCTGTACTTACACCGATATTAAATGAATGTACTCGGGTGGTTGAAATGGATTTAATTTATGGGCATGAGAGTAACAGGGGTTCAGTATTAATACATCACACAGCTTTACTTGTAAACATGCACAGTTTTCCTTCTACCACAGAATTATTCATCTGTTTTTTGTTGGAGCGTAAAAGAAAATCTGTAAATAGAATTAAGTTTGTGCTTGTAATGTGTCAAAACATGGACAGGTTAAAGAGATACAAATACTTTTGTGAAGCCCTGATTACAGTGGAAGAAACATGGCAATTTTTAAAAAAATATATTTTCAAAATGCTGCATTGTTTACATTTGTTTCTTTTTTTAAATAGTCTGTTTGTAAATAGTTGGTTTACGTCACAAGCTGCCCAACTGTCCATGTGCTTGTCCTTCTGTGAATTACTCTTTGGTCACCTCTGTGTAGCCATTTATGTACGTATTTAGTTCTGGGAGTCTCAGTCACCTCAAAGAAAATAGGAGGACACCGGAAGAAAAACCCACAATGCAAGAAGGAAGAGAATGGAGACAGAGGGAGACATCAGAGCGAACTGAGAGAAAGTTAAGGACTCAGTCTACTGTGACAAGGAGAGACATGGAGTCAGAAAGGGACATGTGATCCAAAAATAAGCTAAATAAACACAAGAAAGAGCGGCTGAGATGGGGAAGACGAAGCAGAGAACATCAGACTGAGGGAGGATCAAAGGGGATGTCCGCCGCTGATATGGCACCTCAGATAATGTGTGGTGCAATTAGTGCACAGTGAAGATTTCCATTAGGGCTAATCAAATATTTATATTACCTCCTTAGCATGTCACAATGCCACCCCGGTCCCTCATATCAATGTGACAAACGGCTAATGAGAGAGTGAGTGTGTAGACAGCGAGGCAGGGGACGCAGAAAGATAGGAAAGGAGAGAAAGAAAGACAGGACATGTGGAAAAGGGTTACAAGTGGAGTTTGCTCTGTCTTCCTCTCCCACATTTGGCTTGCAAATGCATGGCTTCTGTCATCAATTACAGGACAGCAGTGGTGGAAACGAGTGGCTGTCTACGTGTGTGCCTGCGTGTGTGTGAGCGTCAGAGTTTGTACATAAGTGTGTGAAGAACATGAGGACAAGACATTGCTGATGCTTCCTCATAGAGCTATTAATCAAGCTGGGCCGGAATAGGACCAGTCCAAATTGGACTCATTGATCTAGATTTACAAAGGAAACAAGAATAGGATGAAAACTGAATAGACAGAGAGAAAAAAAGAGCAGAATAAAAAGAAAATTAAACTCAATGATAATAGTGTATTAGATAATTTTAGTAACATAATTCCAAAGTGCAAAATAAAATTACAGATTAAAAGTAATTTTAGTCATTCTTTTCTGTTGAAGTGATTACATGAGTTCAGAAAAGAAACTAGAGGAGTAAGAAGGTGTTAATAATACAATTAACCTTACAAGCATTACTGAGTTGTTAAATTATTGTAAAATATGCAAAAAGTGCATATAAAAATTTCTGTGAACTGAAATACGCCTTAATCCAACTGAATCTCAATCATTTTTAACTAAACACTATTTGGTTGTTGAAACACCTTTAAATGTAACCTTTATTATGCAAAGTTCATTATGTCATCATACAACACTGTCCTTTTGTATAGAATGTAAAAACCTTTTCTGTAATTTTACCTAAATTAAAGCATCTAAAAACAGAAAAAAGAAAACATCCCCAGCCATGGTTGGCAGAGACACAATCAACAGAAGGTTAGGGGTAACAAGATGGGCGGTCCTCCAAAGGTGAGAGGTCAAGTCGTGGTCTGACAGACGGATGGAGGAGAGTGGTCAGGGCTTGAAAGATGAGAAACGGATGAAGGATGGATCTGGTCGGGCGCTGTGACAGTCTGGGAAATGGATGACCCTCCGCAGCAGCATGACAGAGCAAAAGGCCCGTAAAAAGGGACTGGTTAACTGCCCCGAGAGTGAAAATGAGGAAGTACAAGGGAAGGACTGTGAAGAACAAAACACATTGTAAATGCTGTATGTGGAATGTGTTGATGGAAACTATCTATAATTTAACAAGGCAGCAAAATGGGTAGCTTAAATCACTTTAAAAAATACCCAAAGTACTAAAAGGAGGCTCAATGTCTCTACAGAAAATAACGTCAGTAAACAGAAAAGGTGTGGATAAGATGCTGTGGAGGGCTAATCTCTAGGACAAGTGATAACATTCAGTGGTTAAACCATGACAGATGAGTATTGATTTTCTCCCTGTTAAAGAAGGGGAAAATAGATAACTAGACTGTTTTATTGATATTGATTGAAGAGTCAAAAGACAAAAAAATATGTCCTTGCACAAGAAAAAGCAACGAGTTGATTCTAATGCAATGAATTAGATTAGCACCAGCAAGGCACGACAGGAACAAAGTTTTTCAAGAGATGGTTTTAAAACTTGACCAATTTGTTTTTGCTCTGCTGTCTCACATGCCTATGCTCTCCAGGACGAACTATCTTCAAGACAAACACCACGACAGAAACAAATATTTAGAGTTCACCCATCTGGTCGGCATTTTAACGCAAGACGGCTATCCACATCGGAAAACGTTGACGACCGCAGAACAATCAAGCATGCCTTTAGCCTCAACCATACACCACGCCGCAAACGAAAGCCACATCCCGAACGCTCACACCGGGCAGTCACAACTCACCGAATGCCGACATGCTATCTCGTGTGTCTTCGAAGAGGGCAGTCGAACTATGAGTTCCCCGCTACCCATAAAGTTTAGTTACCAATTAACAGTGTCTCTCTGTGTGCTGGAAAGATACTAGGAAAGTGCAGGGGGTGTCTGGCAGGCCTATCTGCAGCGCTGCGATGCGCCAACGTGAAAGAATGCCAGTGTCAATGGGACAGAGATACGGGAAGTGCAGGGTGCCGATGAGCCAAGTGAAGGTCGATGATGAGGTCAACTCCTGAAGTGGCAGAAACTCAAACATACTGCCCTCATTTGGTCATCCTCAAATAAAAGTGGGCTTATTGTACAATATAATGTTGAAATGACTCCTGAAACTCCTGTGAATAATGTGTCTTTTGAGTTCTTTCACCTTCTGTCGACACTTTCACACATTTTCTGATCTACTTTCAACAAGGTCTTTCCTTACTATTCTTACTTTCTTGCATTATATCTTTGCTCATCTAAACACATCTGCTGTCTATGACAGCGCCTTTGCACTCAGAATGTCGTAACTTTGTTTCTTGTGCTGGAAAAAGGACTGTGATATTTTTTATTTATTTCACATGTCCTACAAACACAAAAAGTTAGAATGACAACACCACTAATGCAGTAAAATTAATATTCCAATTACATTTTTCAAAGGCTTAGCAGTAACTTTAAGCCATTCAATACAGCCTACAATCACTATTGAAGTAAGTATGAAACATTATTTTAAAAACAAATGCAATAAATGATAATATTGACGTTTTGATGACATTTTCTAATTATATATTGGCATATTAAGTGGATGTAATGCAAGTGCACCCACTAAAAGATCAATAAACTTTTTTCTCATCTAGTCTTTGATAAAAAAAGAGAGAGAAACAAGAAAAACAACCATTCAAGCAAATAAAAATTATCAAGCTTGTTTTAATTTATTTTGTGATTAATTTTTTTTTTTTTTTGCTTGCACAGAAGTAAAAAAAAATTTGGGTTGAACTTCTTGAATATCTAACAGCCAAGTTTAAGATAAAATGGCCAAATGAATACCGGAGATGTGAATTGGAAGACCACTTGCTTTCAAATTTTATAATAATTTAAATCCACTCTAGACACTCAAAGTAAATAACCACAAACATTTATGATGTTTTTAGAAAAAAAAAATCTTAAAATGGTTTTATTTCTTAAAATAAAGGTAATCTGAGACACTAAATTAAGAAAATAGTCTTCATTTCCGTAAACTCATTTGACTTGAGACTACGTCAGGAGGACAAAATTGAGAAATGGGCGAATGTGTTCATAGCTGGGTAAATCCGTCTGACATTGCAGCTGGAGAAGAGCATCTATTTTTTTATGAGCAGAGATGATGCCAGCCAGGAAGAACCACTGAGATGTGTGTCTGAGAAGAGTGGGTAGCGGTGGGTAAGCGCAGAAGGGGCGGAGCATAAAATGTAGTGGGAGTCATTAGCGCCTAATCTGTTCCATATGACACACACTCACATGGCCTCTGTCTGGACACTGTCTGATCATCGTCACCCTACCTCTCTCTAAGCTGGTGATGAGGGAAAGTGGGGCTAACAGGAGGGGCTAGGGGTGGAGATTTCTCAGCCCCAACAGGAGCTCTCTGATGACAAGAGCCGGGCCTTGTCACACAACAGGGACTCTGGGGATTTCTTATCATGCAGAAAAAGGCTTCAGTAAACACTCTTCTTCTTGCAGACTATCTCTTCTTTTTCCCTGTAGCTGTACAAAAGCATCTGATGACAGAATGCCTGAACAAGGCAGAGTATAAGGAATAATCAACATACAGTTCAATTACAATTAGTTTGCGAACAAAATAAGAACCTTGTAAGCAGGAATACCGATGAATATGTGGAGTTTTCATGATGCAAGGTTAAGTATTTCTACTGCACAAAGCCATCACTCCTGGAGATGGCTTTGTGGGTGGCCATTCAGTCAGATTCATGGTTTTACTAAAAGTATAAAAATGTGCTGTCCAGGTGTGAACTGTCTCTTTGCTGTTTCCCATAAAGAGGGAGAGATTTTGCTTCTAGGCACGTTGCTCTTTAGTCTCGTTTAATTGTTGCTGTGGTGTGTTGGGAAGAGACTGATCAGATCTCATTCTTGAAGTTCTTCATAAGAGCAAGCGAAGCGTGTTTTTAAAGAATCTTCATCCCAAGGGAAATAATACATGCTAGTCTAATCTGATCAGTCTCAATTTATATGTTTTAACTGGGAAAATGTCTTCAAATTTATGATTTATTAGGAAACTTCAAACATCAAATGGACCCCATCAGTGGTCAGCTGGTGTATTGCCATATTTTTCTGTCTGTAGAAACACACAATTGCACATCGTCCACAAACTCTGGATGCAAATGTAATGTAACTTTTTTCGTCACCCCACGACATAAAGGCACCCAAGGTGGTGAGTCATATAAACCATATCAAATTCTACCACTTTCTGTCTATCTTTTTCAAGATATAGGACGAATGAAACTTCATTATCAGAATGGGTTATCTTGATTATGTATTTAGTAGGTCACATCCGCATTGGATGATACACACATTGACATCCATTTAAGAATATACACAATGGGATGGAGAAGTTTATGCATACGCTCATATGTGTTTAAACAGCACTGCTTAACAGAACACACTAATCTGGACTTTCACTTAAGAAATGTTAATGAATTTAAGCAACAAACTGACTCATATAATCTAGTC
Organism: Poeciliopsis prolifica; assembly: GCF_027474105.1. Taxonomy (NCBI): domain Eukaryota; kingdom Metazoa; phylum Chordata; class Actinopteri; order Cyprinodontiformes; family Poeciliidae; genus Poeciliopsis; species Poeciliopsis prolifica. Next base: position 1,185,431 of record NW_026562404.1, read on the forward strand.
ATGATAGTTTGGACATATTACTTTTGCGGCTTTCTAAAGCTGTCGAACAAGTAATGTAAAATAAATTGTTCTTATCGGCTTTTTACTGGCAACGTTTTTTTTTTTTTTTACTGTACCGTTGGTTTACTGACAGAGCAATAAAACAATGGTACTTGTTCCCAACTGAGAAAAAATTATTTTCTTTCAGGAGACGCTTGTCCACTAATACCACTGTCACCTCTTTGGTATCCCTCATAAATCTGCCCATCACAAATAAGATTGTTTCGTAAAATATACAATTATACGTAATTATATGTGGAGTGCTCGTGTATTAATTGCAGATGAAACTGGTGCCGATATTGGCCTCTTTTTTTATGGTCTAATAAACACTGAAATGCACACATGCACACACATTAATTAGCCTGTAATCCATGCCTCTGTCAATGAAACAAAAGCAGGCCTTGTCCAGCTCTTGTACAAGAAGCTTAAAGACATTTTTCTCATTTTTGAACAGCTAATATCTTGCAAAAGTTGTCTAATCTCTTTGCGTTTAAGTCGAGATTTGTGCACCCCCCAGCCGGCAACACCTCCCCTCTTTCACATGCTTAACTGCAACCCCTGCTATGCCCTAACGCATAAGCAGACCATTTTAATTAGGTTAAAGCTGTGTTTTGTGTGTGTGTACGTATGAGAGAGAGAGAGAATGTGCATGTATTTTGTCAGCATCAAGGCCCAGTCGTGCAAGCTTATTTAATGAAACACAGCAGGTGATGAAAAAGAATCAGGGTCTCTTTAAAATTAAGTTCTTATGGAGACAAAATAGAGACAGAAAAAAGTTGCTTTTGGATGAAAACTTCATTAGAAAGGCTTGTTTGCAGACTTTGTCTATAATCCAGCTAATTGTCCAGAATTTTTATAAGTAGTTATGATCAAGTTAATTACAGTAAGAAAGGACATTTAAAATGTCAGCCTTTGACTGAAGAACTTTTCAATATTTCCCAAAAGAAAACACATAAAACTTTTCAAGAATATTTCAAATAAAAAAACAAAACAATTCATGTATCTAGCAATACAAAACTGGACAACATATCACCTCAAAAGCCTGGACATACAAATATGTTTTAGCTTTTGTATTTCCTCTGTGAGACAGCCTAGATCTCAGGATATTTAAAGTATAAAAACTCACAGGTAAGTTTATTTAGTATCAACCTAACAACAATTAGGTTGTTCCAACCCGCTGTTACCATAGGCTTGCTCAGGATTAAACATTTGTACATTACAACTTGAACTTACTTGTTTCTATGTTGAAAATAAATTGAACCTGTTAGTCTGGAAATAAAGGCCATTTTGAGTAAATTTGTGCAATGCTACTGAAGTCAATTGAATTAAATAAGTCCTAATATTGTAAATTGTTTAAAAGACAGAAGTGCCACAGAGATGTGCTCACACAGAAACAACCAGCTGTGACTATTACAAGTGAAGCTTCTTCTTAACTCCAGTCATGTTTCTACATGACTGGATCAACTTGGGATTTTATAGAAGTATCATCATAAAATCATCATTAAATTATAAAAAATAAATTTGAACTTGAGTTAATGATGGGAGATCAAGTCTGCAACTTGGACTCAAAGAATACTCATGTCGACAATGCAAAGACCTCTGACCAGACTAAGACCCTTTAAGACGAGAATCTCAAGATCTGCACTTCAGTCTCGTGAATTTTTTCTTTTTTATCTGAAAGTGAAGGGAACCTGGTAAGTTTACTTCAGATGTGTAAATTAATATTGTCTTCTCATCTACCACATTGCATAAAAATGATTGACTAGTCCCACAGATACCTCTTGAGCAGAAGTCTTTTGAGCTTTACTTACTTCTAACATCATATTCTCTCTCTTCAAAGCACTATGAACACATCGCATGAACTACAACCTATTGCTGCTGGTTTTCTTTTAACATATATGCATTCAGTATGTACTATCTTTCTTGTGGGCTAATATTTTGCCTTATAAATTTTCACAATATTGTGTGAGAGATATTTTTATTTGTGGAACTAAAATATTTTGAAAATATTTTTTCTGATAAAATTTGAACTTATAAACTACAGAAATGCTATATACTACATAAATCCAAGTTAGTATTTTACATGTTTGCAGAATAGTTTTTATTCTGTTCTGACAAAATGTAACAAGTCATGTTAAAGATCACTGCATTGAAATAAATAACACAAAAAACAATACTTTTAAACTGTGCATTTTGTTTTGAAAACCACAGAAAAAATGAAATACCACAGATTAATTTGTGTATACTTTTATACAGATTTTACATCCATTTAGAAAAAACCTGGGATTTCTTTGCTCCGTTTAATTTCGGACAGTAAAAAGACAAACCTGTTTATTTTATGCGATGTTCAAACCCACATGTTGTTCAATTGGTATTCACACATTTGTTTTAACAGGACTGAGAGAAAGACAGTGGTGAATGCACTTTGGTCCATTTTTCTGCCCACAGCATGAAAGGACCATAGACACTAAACACTAAAGCAAGACGACTCAATAGGGGCTGCAGAGCAAGTACAAACTAATTCTTTCAACGAAAGGAATAAAGGCTACCCGGGTTACAGGAAGTACAACCAAGTTGGAGAGTGATAAAGAGATGTGGAACAAGGACACAAAAGAAAAGAGACATAGACGAAGAGATGCTTTTAAGACCCGAGTAATGAACAAAGCGTTTTCTAACGTTTGGCCATGCCAACTCTAAATGTGCCGACGGCTTCGATTCCTTCTGGATTTTAAGAGGGTCATTTTCAGGACTCAGCTTCTCTTTGTCTATCTACCTTTTTTTTATCTGTCTTCCTGTATTTGTCATTCTTAATGCCAGTCTGTCTGTGACACTATCTCACAGTCTGTATGTGCACAAGATTGTGTGCACATGCCTATTTTTATCTGTGAGACAGGACAGAGGTAGAGCAAGACGGTAAGATGGAGAAAGGAGAGGAAAGGTAGGACATTTTTTTTTACAAATGTTCTTTTTCTCCTCATGTCAGTGTTGCCGGGGTGAACTGTATTCTGCTGCTGTGGCACTACAAAGGCAGCTGATTAGAAACAGTAGGTGAGCTTCGCTGACAATTCTCAGAGAATATGCAAAAAGAGACAGAATGAAAAGAAATGTAGATGAAATAATAAGGATAGAGAAGAAAGGAATCAGAAAGAAATATTCAGGATAAATCCCAGGAACAGGACTCGCTTCATGTCTCCCTTCTTCCAAAGAAAGTTTTACTCCTCATTCTGGTTTTAAAAGAAACTAATGTGGAAACCACTTGGATTTGTACAAACATAAACCCATTTCTATAAACACAGATCCAAGACACGAACAACGTTGTATGGTCAGCCTGATCTTCAGAATTGAATCATAGTCTCACAAATAACAGTTTGCAAATGTATTTAAAGACGACTGCCTTTGATGCTGCCCTCTTTAGTATCATAAATTTGGGTTTACAAAATATGCTGAAAACATTTGATACATTTGTTCTAATGAACGCTGAAAGACGACTCCTCTTTATCCTCGACGCATGAAAGTTTTAACTGGGAATCATGAAAGAGACAGCTCCCAAAAATAGCATATTTTCCTGTAACTATTGTGATATGCAGAAGTGCTGCCAGAGGCTTCTCCAAGCCCTCTTTGATTGTCATAACAATTCTAAAAAAAACAATTACATTTTAAAGAGCTCAACTTGCAGGGCTCTGCACACTCACCCACTGCTTTCTGGGTGCACCCTTCAACTATTCAGATGTTCTGCAGTCAGATCTGTCAGATTTATTTGTGACATAAATTCAACATGGTGTTGAAATCATTAGCATGATTTATTGTTCTGTACTTTATGTCACCAATACAGAGTTGCAGTTTGACTGTGGATGGTACTGGAATGGATTGAACTCACTGTGCAGTTCAAGAAACTAGCTTGAGATTGATGGAGGTTAGCTATGCAGTGCAGTCTCCTGCTCGAATTGCCCAAAAAACAGATAGGTACTGTAGGTACCGGCATGGCTACTTACAATATTCAGACAGCTTGTGCTGTTTCAACAATGCTCACGGGGTGTTAAGAGTTTCAACATGCAGAGTGTCCACGTAGCAGTCTGAACTATCAATCGAGGACAGTTTGAATCTATGCTTTCGTGTTGATTTCATCAAAATCTTAACCTACCATCTGAATGTTGCAAGTGAAATAGAGACACATCAGTCAATCAATATGTAAATATCCAATGAGTGTGATTTGTAGCTTCAGTTTCCTCTCTTTAATGGAAAGACAGGAAACAACAATGGAACAAAATACATATGATGGATATGTACTTTGCTACATATCCATCACACAAATGGTGTTTGATTCACATATGTGTCCAAAGTGAGCCAGGAGAATATTGCTCACAGCATTACGCCATTAACACCAAACCTGAACCATCAGGTTCACCACATCTAAATACTAAATATCTAGAAAAAAATATAATGGATGGAGCTGTTACCATAAAGTTTGCTGATCTGCCAATTATGTTAAAAGGGAATTGAACAAATGTAACCAATAAAGAGATTGGTGAATCTATCTGTGTACTATTTGGTTGGAGAGCTAAAATCTGAAAAACATTTTTTGTACAGTCGCATTGCTTTATATTTAGGACAACAAAGTAATAACTCATGTACATGTGTATTAAGTGATTTCTTTTTGTCTTTTTCCCCATGACTGACGTTAACTGGTCTACGCATTCTCAGTCAAAGTCCTCTGCATAATAAAAATACCAATTTTTCCCTCTCGGCTTGGGAAGTTGGCAGGGTGCTCAAATAGACATTCTCTTCCTGTTGCTTCATGTTTTTGGATAGAGGCAACATGTACCCTTGACTCACTGCCTTTGAGATTCTAAATAAAAGATTTTGGCGCTATTTTAGGGCCCAGATCTGTTTTCAGCCCTCTTCGCTGGGTCAGACAGGTCTTGGGTCAACAATAAAATAAGGCGAGGTGGAGGAGAAAATAAGAAAGGAAGCTGGGTAGGGAAAGAGCGACTCTTAAAATGGAAACATATCCTCTCCCATGGAGCCAACTTTCTTTCTCTGAAGAGTGATTGAGAGTTTCTGCGTGTCAGGATTGTAAATCTACGCACAGGCAGTGTTGCTTTTTGTCATCGGTTGGTCTGATTAAAAAACACAGTTTAAAGCCTGGTTAATTTGTGTTGAGGCTAGCATTGGCCACACAGTTCATTAAAAGACCTTAACCAGATTCTGGATTCCACTGAAGGGAATGAACAGGCATTTTTAACATGCTATACCCAGGAGACACGCCACCAGTGCGAGAGAGAGGATGACTAAGAGAGAAACAACAGTCAAACAAAGAGCGAGAAGAAAGGAGAGCTCTTTCTAAATTAATCAAGTTGATCCCTCGTTGGTCAATATTTGAATAGGAAAGGTGATAGATTGGTGCAAACCGAAGAGAGGTGAAGAGTTCATCTTCTAAATGTACAAAAAAGTTAAAGGAATCATCGAGGGAGGTCTGCAGGTCAAAACATACATAACGCGTTGTCCTTGTTAGTTTTTGCTGACTAGAAAGAATAATAATTTTAACATTACTGTTAGAATATTCGAAGCTTTAGCAGAAGTTGGTCATACTACATTTTGAGGGGTAACAGGATAAAAAAAGCTGATAATGAATGCGCACAAAGCTTTTGCATTCGTATAGAGTTTTACAAAGAACACATCTCATTTTCTCATCTTTCATCAAATTCTGCTGCAATAACAAACAAGCAGAACCAGCCATTGACAATATGTGAGCTGGTAAAAAGTTGAATTTCTGAGAAAGGCAGCAGATAAGTTGTTAAATCTCTAGTTCTTAGAGAGACTCCCATCTCAGCATGAGCGAGCAGCGGGTGGCAGGCAGCGCTGGAAGGGAGCAACTTCCTACTGTAGGCTTTACAGATCATTGGTTCAAATGTAAATAAAGCACTGAATTCAGCAATGGGGTGGGGAGAGCATTAAAAGCCCAGTCCATTCATTGACAAGCTTACAGAGCTGCTTTCAGTGTCTATATTAACCCCCAATCTGATTTCGCTAATTGGCCTCAAGTGCCAAGTTATCTGGTTACATTACCAACCTTTCTTTCCTCCAAATTACTAATCAAGATCTAAGAAACAATTACTTCTCTCTGGTTCAGAGCTGAAAAGTGGAAGGCTGATTTTTTTTTTTTTTCTTCATGCGGTTCTTGGCCACACCTTGCCCATTCTAGTGTATTTAGACATGAGAGTGTATTTAGACAGAGAACATATCTCTCTCCATTGTTACAAACTCTGGAGATGCTTTCGTATATTAAAGAGTTTTTGATTCTTTTTTGATATGTGGAGAACATGATCTAAAACTCATCTCTGCTCGTTTGAACTTAGAGTTTCAAAGGAACTAAAAGTCTTAAAAGAACAGTGATTTTATTCCCCCCCTTCCTGTAACTAAGAAATTATAGCACTCATTGATGAAAAAAGCATTTCTTTTACTGAGTAAAAATGAACTCTGTGTCATAGGTTTCTTTGTTGGTCTGTAAATAGTCTCTCGACTGTGCTCTCTTTTCCCTCGTGGAGCCAATCAGCCATGATGTTGACACTACGAATCCCTCGCAATCACACTTCTGTTTTTGCACCCTCTGCGGCCATGTTTACATTCACCCAAGCTCAAAGACAAGGAAGCCGCCGCGCGCCCAATGACCGAAGCGTCTGCGTCCACTTGCGATGGAAGTGGGAGGAGAACGCGGAAGAGGGGCAAGGGAGGAGGGTGCTTTCCCACTCCTTTTTTTTCCCTTTCTCGACATCACTACGACTGGAACAACAGGTACGAGGTGGAGAAAGAGAGAACAAACAGAAGAGAAACGAGGAAGGAGGAGCCTTTCTCATGCGCCCGACGTTTAGACGTGGCGGAGGCGGCTCGGGTTTCAGCCACCCGTCTCAAGGTCAGACGCTGTTTTTCATGCCGAAACAAACACCTGGCACACTCCTGTGACAGGCCACTACCCATGCCCAGCATTCGTTAGTCATTACTCCCTCTGCAACATGGCCACACCATTCTCATGTAAATGTCCGCACTGGTCTGCATTTTGCATGGAGGTCTGTGATTAATGGTCTGAGCCAAAGAAAATAATGTGCCAATCGGTACGCCGAAATTACACAACAAACACAAATGTAATTAGAGAAAAAGGGTGAAGCTAAATGCAGCATTGTTTAACACACGCTTATTCTGAAGCTCCATCATGTCTGAATGAAATGTTAGCCAGAACCCATTCTCATACATTAAACAAACACAAGCCAGCATTCCTGTGTGTCTGCCATTTTAGCTCCAGTCAAACAACATCGACATGAGGGCATTAAAGCATTAGTGGCTAATGTTTTTAAAAGTGTACGGTAACTTGGAGGGGATTCGGGAGGTGGGCGCATTATGTGTGTGTGCGTGCGTGCGAGCGTGTTTGTGTGTAATGGTGGGTGAGATGGGTCTGCACATGGCAACCATTACGCACACAGGACCTCTAATCGCTGCCGACCTGCCTCCTCGCCTGCAGCTATCCCACCTCCGATTCAAGTTTGAGTTTGTGTGTGTATGTGTGTCAGGGGGCATCCCAGGTTCAGAAGGGCAGAGTGTTCACACAGATGCATATTTAGCCACATTAGCACAACCTTCACAGATCCACGCTTAAGCAAACACACAACTCCGTGTGTTTCGAGCGGCTTCTTTAAGACAAAAATATGTAATAGTGCCTATTATTAAATCACTGTTGACATGCAGCTACTGGTGTTTAACTGGTAATATGAATTTTTTCATTAACAAAGAATAATGAAATAAAAAATATTTTTAAAAACAGGTGATGGAAGAATTACATCAATAAATTTATTTCTCCCAGAAACTGGACAGTTCTCAGTTTAAACTTATGTTTAAAAAAAATGGCTCAATGAACAGAGCATACAGGAGTAATAACAAGTGGTGAAAGAATGAAATAATGAATTACAAATAAATTTAAGACAAAAATTAAATAAACAAGTCAACAAATATGTGTGTCCTTCTTGGCTGTCATTTTGACAAAAAAAGGTTTTAATTATTCCCTCTAGTCTGAGATTTCATGCAAGAAAATGAAAAAGACAATTCTGCTTAAAGGCCTCTGAAGTCTAAAGTTATCTTAAGAACTCATAAAGAAAAATCCATGTTTAATGTTTTTATTTTTTCTAAGGTAAGACACGAATAAGTGCAAACAGTTCAACTTGATGTGTGCGCACATGTCTAAAGTTGTGTGTGGGTGCGTGTGCGTGCATGTGTGTGTGTAGGACAACATATAAATATTATGGAAGCATTGTTGTAATGTTTATAACTTGAATCGTTGTGTACACATGTGGGTATATTTGTATGCTGCAACATACATGCACTGTATTTTACAAGATGATAAAGGCAGAAGGTTCCTCAAAAATTTAGACAGATGTGTCACACGTTTGACCAACATCTACACGAGCGTGTGCACGCAAACCCGTGCGTAATAAACATGCGCGCAACTGCCTCAGGTGAGCATGTGTGCGATCTGAAGGAGGGATATAACTCCGTCAGGAGACCACACAGGAGACAGCTTTCAACTGAGTAAACACCACATCAAATGGACGGACTCTTTCTAACACAGACACACACACATGCACGGCGTTGGATACAGTTTGCCTGCCTCCCTCTTGTGTAATTGGAAAAAGCTGCCATCCATTAAAACTTGCTGACATCACTTAGATGAGTAAATATGCAGGGAGCTAATGAGCTATTGGGGCCTTTGATTGAGCTTCTAAACAGGTTCAGACTTTATCGTTTGCTCGCCGCAGGATAGGACACAGGCCTGCCAAACACTCTCAATTGAGCATCGCAAACAAACAATCGTAGGCAGCACCATCAGAGGTAAATATCTGCACAGTGGTAGTGGGAGATCTCTCTATAGTCTGCAGTGCCCTGCAAAACTATTAACCTAGTGCGTTTTATGTGACAGACCAACACAATGTATTTTATATTTTTGGAGAAAGGAAAAAGGTAGAGGGTTTTAAATATTATTAGAAATAACCATCTGAAAATTGTGATATGCATTTGTGGTCAGCATCTGAGTTAATGGTGCTGGTCACCTTGATTCAGGTGTTAATGTTACTGAAATCAAATCCAAAAGTGAGATGAAAATTTTCTGTGAGCATTTCCAAAGTTTCTCAATTTTGACTTTGACTAGGATTTCTTCCACGACTGCCTTCTATTTAGCTTCATGTATCTACCCATTAACTCTCACCATCTTCTCTGTGTTCCTGCTGAAGAAAAGTGACGCCACATCATGACACTTCAACTCCTAAGTTTCATTGTATGGACGATGTGTTCAGGGTAAGAATGTATTCATTTCACCCTATGCAAGGCCAGAAAGGTGAATTTTGGACCATGGCATCTTCTTCCCCTTGATAGCTCTGTTTCATTCATGGCTTGTGGCAAAACTACAAAGGGATTGTTTAAGGCTTTCTTTGAGCAATGACTTCCTTGTTCCCACTCTTTCATAAATACCACATTTGTACTCTGGTAGTTTTGATGTTAACAGATCTCTACAGCTCCTCTGAAGTTATGATGACTGTCTTGGCTGCGTGTGTGACTAATGTTCTCCTTACCTGGTCTTCTTTTGGAGTGGGCTACTATCTTGGTACAGCCTTTCTTGGTACAGCCTTTCCTAGTTGTTGTAGAGGAAAGGCTAAACACAAGTGCATGCTGGAATTTTCTCTTTTCTTAAAAAAATGCCAATTTTACTTCTACTTCACAATTATTCACTACTTTGTTTTGGCTAATGAAATGCAGTGTAAGTCAGGAATGTAATGTCACAAAATGTGAAAAAAAGGTCAAAGGGCATTAAAAGTTTGCATAGTACCAAATAAGTGAATTTTCTAAACTACTGCTTAAAAATTTTACTCAGATTAATGAGTCTGTAATGCTGTGATTAATCACTGTTCCCAAATTCAACTTTTGTGAATTTGCTTGTGTTTTAGTTAGTCATGAACATTCAGCTGGCCCGTACATAAAAGTTTTCCTCCCTCATCTTGCCATCTAAATCCCACCACATCACCTTTAACGGTAGAGAAAGAACTATGCTGTGCTTGCGGCAGCCTAACCATGCCTAATTCAGCCTGCTTAACTTAACTCTGAGACTTCTATTACATGCAAGCACGGCATGTACACACACGTACCCAAGCAGACGCAGATGCACATGTGGTTGCTCCGTCTCCCTCTTCTCTTTATTAACACCTGCTTCTTTTCCAATTAGCCCCCCAAATAGAGACAAATGGGCCAGAGGGGTCTGATTAATTCACTTCTGTCAAGGACTCTGCTGCTCAATGGCGTCAGGGCGCTCAGGCAGGCGTGGATTCATGCACATGCAGACCCACACGTACACATTTACACTTAAATAGAAACTAAACTATAGCAAACCAATAATTCTGCTTTAAAAAAAAAAAAGACAAGAAAAAAGTCAGACATTTTGATAATGTGTTTGAAATATGGCGTTTACCTGCTTCGTTACTCGCAGGGGAACAAGAACAGGTGGGATGAAACAATTTAAAAATAGATCGCCCGTCTATCTCGGCCGCTCCTCTTCCGGGGACAAATTCCTCTCATCCTTGCTCCAGTGAGTGTCAACGTGAATCGGCGAATGCTTGTGCCTATACATGTGTTTGTAAGCTGCGTGAATCCCATCATTAGTCTTGCTCTCCTGTCCTCCCCTGTTTGTTTAGGCAGAGCTCTGTTTGCTTGGAGCGGCACGTCCTCCAAAGAGATGGCTACAACACTACGTCTTAGAACTTAACCTGGTCTTTGACATGCGCACACACACCCACACGCACGCGCACACACACCTACAAATAAAAATAAGGAGGTGGCGCAAAAGACAGGCTTTGACTTGTTTAAGCGGGACACTGGCTTCATAAAGCACTTGTCTAGGTGATATAAATAAAATAATATTGAAATTTTTGATATGAGCTGTCAGATCAAAAATGTTGGGTTGTATTTGAACACCTGCAGTAACCTGGATATCACATAAGCACATGAGCTAATATGAATTTCACAAAATAGATTTTTGAACTTTTTTAAAGGTTAAAGTCAAGATGTTCTTTTTTTTTCTTTAGAAATTTCACAGATGATTTGCTTTAAAGGCTAAAAACAACAGGATGACTTCATAACAGTCTCCCCAGAGTCGATGTAGAAGGACTTGACAATCTCACCTTTGAACTATGAGTGATGAGGTCCTTTTTTTATAAAGATTACCACTGTTTACTGAGTGGGTGGAGGCCCAGATCTCTGAATGATGAAATGATCTTCAGTCTTCAAAAAAGAAAAGGAGCTAAGTATGCCTTCCTTAGGCTTAAAACAGAAAAAATGTTTTTTTCTGGAGATTCAAACAGTAAACAAAACCTACTTCCTGTGTGACTGGTAGAAATGGGCCACTATCATATTTTCATGGACTGATGACTTGGAGAAAAAGCAGAGAGGTTTCATGGATTCTGGATATAATATCAAAAAAAAAAAAACAAAACATATTATCTGTTTTGGTAACTGACCCATATCTACAGCGAAAACTGTCAAAATGATGAAGTGTGTCCTTGTGTGGGCGTTTATCAGTTTGTTTACCATTTATCTGAAAAAATTCTTACCATGATAATAATTTTTTTTATTACGGTCATAATAAATTGCAACTATTAATAGTAAGCAAAAACGCAAAACTGACAGTATGATGTTGTTTTTGCTATTTTCTCCACTCTTTGTTCCACAAGATCAACAAAAAAATATCAATAAATTTAAGAAATATGATTAAATTTATGTGTGTAGCTTAGCTATGTAAGTCACAGATTTTTAACTAAATGATGTCTTGAGGAAGCCTATTTAAAATGTTTTTAAAGAGCAATATTTGAAATATTTGTGTTTGTGGCGCTATGAATGCTGTACCATACAGCCACAGTCATACAGTTACCCAAAAAAAGTAATAACCAGCTTTTTAAAATAATATAATAATATAATTTTTCATTATTATAATAGCAACAACAAAATGTTGCAATCAAATTGTAAATTAATTTGAGCTGATTTGGAATAAATTAAGTAAATATTGATCCAGTCAACTGAACAGCCTACTGAATTTGATCTAATTTTTTTTAAATCTATCACAAGCCAGCCTTTTTGTGGCACAATTTTAAAAGTTCAAGTAGATGAAAACAATAACCACAAATCCAATAGGAGAAAACCTTATTTGACGAAATAAAATGAAACATAAATAAAAAAGCCAGGCTTGTCCTTCTGCCATAACTTTAGCCATTAACTGACAAATGACAGTTCAATCAACCCCAGCATTGAGATAGTATTAGCACAGCTGACCACCAGCTTATCCAAGCACACACAGCAACTCAAACACAATGCTAACATCGCCTTGAAAGCTGCGCACAAAAGTGAGGCTACACATTAGTTCCACACCAAATAAATAGCTGCCGCTTCAGTTCATAAACTCTGGGTTCAGAGGTCGCGCTATGTCAAGTAGGGTCCTCAATGAGACACCATGGGATAAAAGAAAGAGGGAGAGAAAGGGATTTAGATGAGAAGGTGGTGGTGGAGATGGACGGGGGGTTCTTTTACAATACCCCGCCATCTCCCTTTCTCCCGTCCACCCGTTGAGTCTCAAATACCACTCTACTGTTGGCTCCATTGTGTGTCCCTCTCAAAGAGCTTGTCTTCAATTAGGCTGATAAGAAGAGAGAGGATGAGGACGGGGCAGAATTTGTAGGGCGGTACCTGGGAGGCCTTTAATTGCCTTGATGCCACTGGACTCTTGGTCCTTTTGTCTTTTTTGCTCCCTGCGGCCGTCTTAATTTTAAGTATACAATTTATCCTGAGGCTGGGGCAAAAGACAATTTTTGGAGGCTGCCACCACCTTTGACTCGTGTTGTTTTAACGACGCTGTTTGCATCATGTGGGACACACAGCAGGCATAAACATGACAACAGGAAACAGCAAAGTTATTGTGCATCAATTAGTTCAAGAAATACTGCTTAGAAGTTCTCAAATACATTTAAATATGTGATAAGTTTTTGTTTAACTTCTGCTGTTTCATAGCAGTTCTGTGTTTACCTCTTGATAAAAAAAAATATTTTTTTTAAATGGATTTTCTTTAGGTTTTGTCTGCTGATGAAAAACAAAGCAAAATAATAAAAAAAACTAGAACAGCTCAAACTGTTTTTTTTGTTTGTTTTACATTTTGTTTCAGTCAGTCCATCTCACCACCAGACAGTTTTTGCTTATGCTGATATATCTCAAGAGGAGTACTGATATTTTCATCTTTTGTTTTTTTATATTTCTGATATTCTGATGTATTTTTATTTTTATTTTACTTCCTTTTTTCACAAAGTGTTTTTCTGGATTACAGTGAATATATCACACTTTATTTATATTGCGAGCTACTATTTTGCCAACTAGTGATATTTACACAGGAGATTTACACATATATATTTACCATAAGTAACGTTTTCAAAAAATTTAAAAAATCCTTTTAGGAGTAACCTTGCTGTACTGTACTTTTTACATCAACTTGAGTACAACCTGAGTAAAATTTCTGGATACTCTTCCCAGTATGAGTAACTTTGATAAAGTAACTAAACCAAAAAAAAAAAAAAATGCCTGAAATGCTCTTACACCTACAGTTTAAGTGAAAGTGAGTTATGTTATTCTAATGCTATTTTCCACTTGTTGAGCCCAAAGTCCCATTTAGCACTGGAAGTACTTCAGAATCAGAATCAACACTATTTGCCAAGACAAAGATCTCCAGTCCCTCACAATTCAAAACAAGAAGCCAAAAATGGATTTAAGTGACAAGTTCCAGTTCTGCATAAGAAATCACCACAGCACTGCATGGAACGTAGCCACAAGGCCTCAGAAGTGTTGAGAAACCCATTGATGCTCAAAATAATTAGTCAATTAATCAAAAATTGGAACTTAAAAAAGGATAGAAAACCATATTTCAAAATTCTAGCAAGATCTCACTACAGTGAATCAAAGAAAAGACCATGTTTCTTTGTGATGAAAAAAATAAAGCTTCTTTTTGAGACTTTATTAACAGCAAAATTTCAAGAAAGCCATAGTTATGCAATGAACCAGAACTTCTGAAATATAATACATATTCTAGAAGAGACACTGTATTTATTCCTGAGAGGTCTGTGGTTATTTCAGCAAAACAATGAAACAATGCTAGATGTCATTTTAGATGACTTATAACAAGAAGATTCAAAGACACAGAGTGCATGGGATTGAATGGCCCTCCTGCTTTTGACATCATGAATTGGACACCAGCTAACAAAGTCTACATTTTGAACTGCTGTTTTCTCACATTCAGAAATGTTTTTGTCCCATCTATTTTTTTTTTTTTTACTGCATTTCTGGATAAAAAGCCAATACCAAGAGTTGTTTATATGCCGGACCTCTTATAAACAACTACTCATCACTTTCAGTACCAAAGAAAAAAAGAAATCAGAGACAGGCGATGTAGGAGATGTGAAAGGGAACGAGGGAGGGAGCCAAGAGGAGGAGATAGTGGAGCAAAAAGTGTACAAGGGAAAGTTATTACCAGCAGTGTCTGCTGATTGCATTCAGCAGGGGATGGGGAAATGGGCAGCCAATGAACCATTTAAACTCTGCTTGCAAAGATTCAAGTGATGCAGCAGGAAAAAAGGAAGCCTAAGAGAAAGCTTCAAAGAAAGTAAGTCTAGGAAAGTTTAGGAGGCACAAAGTGGGTACAGAGTGGCACAAAAACTCTAGACCAAAGTATCATCAGAATTATTGCCTTTAGGCAATCTCAGTTTTCCTAAAACAAAAAAAATGGACAATAATAAAAATGCTTTTTTAGGTTTAATCTACAAATGTGAGATATATCTATTTGTAGTATGTGCTTCCAAAATGCTGCCATGCCCTTTGTAATCTAAACACTTTACACATTTTTATTTCCTCAGCCTGACATGCCTGCTTATGTGTTATAAAATTGACCATGTTGTGATTAACATCATGATATATTATTATTCCCTCACATAAAACATACCTGTACTGTCATTTTGATTCTTTGAGGCATGTTTGAGAAATCTTCTAATCTCCCTCCTCAACCATCCAGGCAGGGGAACCTCATTGCTTGCTCCCACAAAGTCCCACATAGTTCCACCAAGGCCCTCCTTGGAGGTGCAGTCTCCAGCCGAGCTTCAATCATTCTCAGTTGCTTAAAAGTGACTGAGAATGGTTGTACATGACATAACGGACGTACATAGCTGGGATGATGTGTAAGAGCAGGAGCTTTTTAAAGAGTCAGAGGCCCAATTTTAAGGCATAAAATTACAAAGTCAAATTTATTTTTGCTTTTGTTTGATGTATGTTGCTTTTTATAACAATTGAAGGTAAAACAGTTACTTTAGGTTCATGATGATCACTTATTTTTATTTTTTTGCCTCATTAGTTTTGATGGAACGGAATTTGAGCGCATATACTTTTTTAGCTACTACTTCTAAAGTAAAATATTTTGCTTTAATGTTAGGTTTTATAAATAAATCTCACTTAAATATACATTATTAGGCAAAACTGTAAAAAAATAAAAAAATAAATAAATGTGAATTTTCTTTTGACCATGTGTTTTGATCCACAGTCTTGTTTTTGCTGCCTTTGCTCTGCACCTGTTAGAGGAATAAGTCTGTCACAATCAACCAACACTGTCTGCCAGTATCTTGTCAGTGTTATCTGTATGAGACCTGATTTGGCAATGCTTCTGTCACAGCTGTGAACTTTCCCACACACATGCGCGCGCACACACACTTGCATCTACTGCAACCTGTAACATCTCTCATGTGAAAGGAAATAATTTACATGGGTATCATAATCAAGGATTTGTTTCCCCCTATATATTAAATATCCTGTTTAAATAAATTACTATGCATAGACTTCCTGTAAAAGCACTTAATAACAGTCTGCTTATCCAATTGAACCTCTTGTCTTATGGAAACATAAGTCATTCAGTCCAGCTGAGTAGCAATCCACCTGTTATGCTTACACATGGTTAAAAACACAGAGAGCTGTATTACAAACAAGTATCAGAAAGCAAAGCTAAGCTGTTTGCTAATGCAGGTACGGAATGTGCTAAGCCCGGCAGTGTTAGGGTCAGGCTGGAGGGGGTTGTGTCCGTGTGCGTCTGTCTTAGCTTTTTGTGTTTAGTGTGTGATGGCAGAGCAAGGATCTACAGGCATTATGGCCTTCCTGCGTAATCACTGTCATATGGAAGGGATTGCAGTGACCACGCGAAAGCCTGGACAACGCCACATTTGTTTCTGTGTCCTGCATGTGTGTGCTTTGTAAAAAAAAAAAAAAAAAATCCTATTTTATGCCAACAGTCATTCTCACCCTTAAAAAGGACATAAAGTGAGAAGGCAGAATTTAAAAACAGTTATATTGACGCTGATAAGCAGATCTGTTGTGAAATTTGTTGTATCGTTGCTGCTGCACAGACAACTCTGTGTGAATCTGTTAAGGCAAATATTCCCCATTGTTTAAGTTCAAAGCCTTAAAGTCGATGTTGACAGGCACTCAGATTATCCTCTCTCTACAATTCAAACAAAACTCTAACGTTGTCAGTCCTGTGGCAGCGTGATTGACATGCTCTCCATGAAGGGACGCACTGTTTGTCTCCATACACCTACCGATCTCATTTTGTCTCTTTGTATATCCCAATGTACAAACACAAGCACAGTGTCATGTAAACTTCAAAAAGAAAACAAGCCCAGTGTGCTGGGATGATGGCGCTCATTCAGACCCAT
The DNA here is from genome assembly GCF_027474105.1 of Poeciliopsis prolifica. Classification (NCBI taxonomy): domain Eukaryota; kingdom Metazoa; phylum Chordata; class Actinopteri; order Cyprinodontiformes; family Poeciliidae; genus Poeciliopsis; species Poeciliopsis prolifica. The sequence goes on from NW_026562404.1 coordinate 1,202,281, forward strand.
CTGCAAGTGCTTATCATGATGGATCCAGGCCTCTAACCGCACATCTATAGCTGCCCGCGAGAGACAGAAATAGAGGGATACGGAGACGACTGAGGTCATGAGAAATGAGACAGATGACTGAGGACAGCACAGTCTATGCTGTGGTCTGTGCTGTTCTATAAATCCATCTTGATGTAGGCTCTGTACAACAATGTGCACTAGGTAAACTGAAGTGAGCTTTTGAGGGGTTTTGCTAAAGAAAATTGTCCTAAACTTTACAATGTCAATGGGAAATTATTTAGTTTAATCTTTGTCTTTTTCAGTAGTTTCCAATTCCTGTGTTCCTATGTCTTTAATGAAGTTTGTTCTCTAATGTTCTCCAACAGACCTCTAAGGCCTTGACAGAACATTTGCATTCATATTCAAAATAGTTTGCACTCAGGTTGATTGTGTCCAGTAATTAGGTAACCGTTTTTGAAAGTTAATTTAGTGCTATAAAAGAGAAAAGAGTTTGTACATCTTTTAAATTTGTTTAGTTTTTTAAACTTATGATGTAAGCTGTGCAACATTTGAAAATGATTTAATAAAAGATCCTTCTTTTTATAAATGAAGATGAAGTGCTGGCTTTAGAAGAGCAGAAGCAGTTAACTCATCATAAAAACCTAAAAATGGCTCAGGAAGAAATTATTGTCACACACTAAAGAGAGCCTGTCTCTTTAACCAAACTTGTTTTGTCTGTGGAAAATAATCCATCTTCCCTTCCATAATAAGTCACCCACTGAAGTATCTGCTAGAACATGTGCATGGTCTTCCAAGAAGCTTATTCATGCCCTTTTCCTGCTTCAGTTTTTCTCCTGAGCCCCCACCTCTTCCTCTTGTTCTCTGCAACCGATCCCTGTTTCATACTAATCAATTTAATCCTGTAAGCAGGTGTAAGCCGCATCATTAAGTGGTGCCATGTCATTAGGGGGGTAAAGGAAAAATTGAAAGGGCGGAATGAGAAGGGAAACAGGCAGCTGGTATAACTACAATATGGGTAGTTTTTCAAATCACATAAACATTGTTTCTATACTTCTTACGTAGTTACCAAGATAAAGGAGAGACGAATGGCAGTGAGGGTCTCGTGTTTAAATTTTCTATGGAGAGAAATGAGGAATTGAGGAGACATTCAGGAGATATTAATCCACCCCTCTCAATTTCGCCTGCTTTCTTTTTCTGTCTCATTCCCCGAGATATCTCCCAAAGGGAGCCGTGAAAGAAAAAAAAGGGGGACTAAAGAGGTGAAAAATACGGACGCAACGCTTGTTTTTCCCCTGGCCCTCGCAGAGTCGAGCTGTGAGTCTGCACAAGTTCTTTTAATTTGCCAGCCATCCTTTCTCTCTGTATGTCTGTCCCTTTTCTTGAGCTCTGAATTGAGTCTGTTTAGAGCGGTTGTGGGGTGTCCAAGTGTTGCAGAGGAGTGGATCTTAGCAACTGGTGATGCCCCCGGACTGCAGTGAGAGATGCTGCTGTAGCAATAGAGAACAAAAGCAGAAGGCTAAAGAAGAGAAGGAGGTGTGAAGGTGGCATCATGACAGCATTCGAGGAGTTACCAAGTGCTTTCTTCCGCTGTGGCTCCTCTGTTCGTCCTTAGAATGGTGCAGTAGTTTACCATGCTGCTCGCAGCCTCAGTGCTGCAGTTGAGCAGGCCTCTATTCTCCTGCTCTGGCTTCAATCCCCCCTACCGCCGGCAGCAGTCAATCAATTCTGCCCTGCAATCCTTTCTCTCTCTCCGTCAGTCTATCTGTGCCTCAATCTGATTCCCAGAGCACATCCTCTGGCAAAACAGAGGTCACGATTCAGGCGCCCACTTTCCCTCACTCTCTCTTTTTCAGACCCTAATTCCTTTTTAACTCAGTGAGCGGGTGTCAGGGATACAACCCGGTGCATTCCTGCCCGGCTTGTAGCGCAACAAGCTATTGAGTGGGAGATAAGCCTCTCTTTTAGGAAGGGTTGAGGAGAATTGAATTCAGCCCCTGAGTGATGGGAGGAGGAAGATTTATCCCCGTCAGAGGACAATGCTGCCTTTTGCGGAGACTTTAATCTCCGGCGCACAATAAAGCTGGTTTTCCAACTCCAACAACCAACATCGGGGCTGCATCCCTCTGTGCTTTTCCCACGACGATTGCTGATTAGCACTACAGTCTAATTGAACATGAGTCACTATCGCAATGTTGTTAATGTTTTCTCTTTTTATTTTAGCAAAGGAGGAAAAAAGAAGAAGTTCAGACGTAAGACTGAAGGCATACAACAAGAATATAAAGGTTTTGTCTTGTAATAAGTAGAGTAATCAGAAACAAGAAAGACGGAAAATGGGAGATGTAAAGCAGTAAATGCTGGCTAAGTTCTCTCATTGTGCAAAGGACAGATGGTGACTTCTCTGAACTGGGAAGATCCTCATGGACACACATGCACACAGAGTAGTCTAATGACCATAGCTGGCATAACACAGAGGAAAATCAGAAAGGTAATAAAGAAACGCTAATCTCAAGAACTGGCAGGATTTTGATTGGGGTGTGGTTTGGATAAGTAAACTTGCAGAGACAATAAACAGCTGTAGCAAGCCAACAAAATTTTCTGCTGTTGCATGGCTCATCACGTTTAACTGTTAGAGCACTTAAAAAGAGACAGATTATAAATAAAACTCTAAGATATGATGAATGTGAGTCAAATCAAAATATCATGAGTCTGGTGTCTGAAGATAACAGCAACACAACTTCCCGACTTGTTCCTGCACACTGGTTGAAAAAGAAACAAAAAAAAAGTAGCACTTCTAATGATTGTAATTAAGGTAGTATTTTTCATAAGCTACTTGAGATATTTATGTCATTTTTTGCTGATGTACGTGCCTCAAAACCAAAACAATTGCTAAAAATTCAGTTTTTAGGGGCTTTTCTGTTTTAATAAAACTAACTTGATCAATTTTTGTTGAAACTCAGTTGTCAGTGCTGTGATACAGTTAAACATAGTATTTCTCATAGCAGGTTTTATAATGGACTATGGCATCTGATATCAGACAAAAGAAAAAGAAGAGGAAAAAAAACAATTATTTAAGAAACTGAATGATGTATGTTTTGTAACTGTTCACTGATTATAAAATGTGGGTTGAACAAAGTAATGTATTCATGGAGTCCAGTTGGCCTTGCTCGTGTCATCAACCATAACCAATGACAGTGACTGTTCAAATTACTAGAAGTCCCACATTAGAACATGCCTTGCATTTTGGAAACTCTCATGAGAGGTTAAACAAAACAAAGGAGAAATGTTGATTTTTAATAATCCTTTGAGATTGAATAAGTATTCACTTCAGAGTAAGAAGACTTTTTACATGAATAAGGAGATTGTTTAAACAATGGCAGTCTCCACTTTCCAAATACCAAGGTAGTGTGTAACAACATTTCTATGAAATATGTTTGGGTTTACATATGTGTCACACTTGCAAATTCTGCTATAAAGTCAGCCATTATGGGTGGGTCATAAGTGTTATGTGAAGGAATGGGGCATTATGGTATCAGTTCACTACTAGTCTGCTTGTGTCTACAGCTGGGAACCAACTGTCACACACACATTTAATACACATCCACACATCCTTAAGAGAAAAAAAAAACATCTCATATTACATTAAATGTTTGAATTATGGGTTGGCAATCTCAAGCCAGTGTGCAATGTTCCTTTTTTCTGTTAAGTGGGATCGCTCAAATGTTGTGTGTTTCCATCTCCTAACCACACCGCGGGATGCTCCTAACTCAGCGGGATAGTCTGAAAAAATAAATACTGCCATAATTACAGAAGAGAGAGACATGGTCCATGTCTGACATGACAAATCCCAGATGGATATCTCGGGCTGACCCCTGTCGGAGTGTGTGTGAGTGTGTGTATTCATATGATTGGTATGTTTAGACCCCCTTTTTATTTTTGGTGGAAACACTGGAGGTGCTTCACATCGAGAGTAACATTTCCAGTCTACATTTCTCTGCAGTTTCTCGACCCGACAATGAAAGTCTCAATGGCCGCTCGAACGCGTACAGAAAAAGACACATAGACAAGGACAAACATGTCGACTGTCACAAACGGAGGCTTAGGAACCGAGGAAGGGCTGGAAGAAGAGATTCACAGCGCCAGGAAGAATCTCTGGATGTGATTTGGGGAAGCTTAAAGTAAATATTTATTTCCCATTGCAGGGCCTGTCAGTGGTAACATGATGGATTCACCGCCCGACTTCTTCCAACACACACCGATGCTATTCAAAGACGCCTGTCCCCCTTATGTTTATGGTGGCATGACTTACACTGCGGCAGACCTCTACACAATACAAACGCAGAGTGAGATCCTTACAGTGTGGGCATGCAAATACACAGTCATCGCCAAGCACACACACAAACACACACTTACGGGCACAGACGTACAGCTCAGCACACGTGTCTCCGAAAGGCATTTCTTTGTTGAACAGCAGATTACCAGCTCAGCTTAACCCCAGCTTGTGTTGCACTGCTTCCATTCTCCGTGTTTGATTGCAACACTTAATACCCGTGTTTGTGGCTACACAGTATGCCGAAATGAGATTTTTCTTTTTGAGTTTTTTGTCGAGCATTAACACCTAAAGACATATAATTTGCGTTTGCGTGATGTCTCAAACTTTGCCCGACAAAAAGCAGAGAGCAAATATGAGACACAGTGAGAAAATAAATGTGATTGAAAGTGTAGAACTCCTGCAGTTTAAATATAAAAATATTTCAGGTTACATTTCCACATGTATTCTGGTGCCTTTCGGAAGTATTTGTACCCTTTGGTGTCTTTTCACATTTTGTCATTAAGTTTGGAGGCTTTCATGTGAATGACCAAAAAAAAGTAGAAAAAAAGTGAGACGTGGTTTACATTTAGTGCTTCCCCTATAAAAATTAGAAAACTGTACCTTGAATTTTTATTCAGTTACTTGGAAAAACACTTTCAATACCACCTTTCGAAGGCTGCAAAGATTTGGGATGCGTCTCTTTGCACATCCAGGAGATCAACTGATCTGTCTTGCAAAATGGTTCAAGATCAGTCAAGTAACATGAAAGCTTCCTGATTTGATTTAGGTCCATCCGCAGCTCCTCCAGACCTCTTGACTGGTTATTGCTTTTCTTATCTAGTTGAGCGGCCATGTCTTGGTACAGTTGTAGTTCTTCCATACTTTCTCCAGTCTTAAATGTGTGCTCTAGTTAAATGTTCAGAGCCTATTATGATTTTATAACTGAACCTTATTATAATATTCTCCATAGCTTCATCTCTGATCTGTCTCATGTGTTCCTTTACTAATGTTCTCTAACAAACCTTTACAGACAAATATCGCTGGAATAGTTATGCTTCAAATTACACTTCAGTTTCTATTCACTAATTATTTCTGAGTTCTGTGCATTTGTGAAGGGAGCTGAATACATAGCATGCACTTTGTCAATTGTTTTGTTCAAACCAATCACGTCCTTTCCACTTCAAAATTCAATGGGAGTGAATACTTTTGCGCAGCACTGTTTGCGATGGTTGTTAGTCAACTGTCTAACATCACTGTTTCTTTCACTCCTCAAGATGCTTTCTCACTCAGTAAGAATTGTGAAATCCTGTCCGGGAAGCTTAATCTCAGGAGGCCATTTTCTCAGGGAAAACCCAAATCCTTGGCTCATCTCCGTGATTGGATGGGCCAGTCAGTGAGCCTGCGGGTTCTCTGTCCTTCTGCACAACCTCGTCTAGTCATCCTGCGCCCCTTAAGTCCTCCTTTTTTTTTTCCCTCTCCCATCTTCTGAAATAGTCTCCCTAACGAGGAAGCCCTTCCCTATTCCCAGCTACAAAAACAGGCGTTGGTGGCAGAAGATGCTTAGAGAATGTGGTTATTATTGCATATACGCACACACGCAGTTTCAGGGGCCCCTCTCCAGTAGTTTGGTAAATGATGCCCCAAACTTAACTGTGAGCACGAATGAGTCCAAGGTTTCTTCTCATCATTCTCATCATCATCATCATCATTATTCCTCAGCTGGCTTATGACTCAGTCACATTATTTTTCTAGAAAAAAACTCATTTTCTCTGTCTAGTTTCACTCTCAATCCCACAGCTTTCTTTCCTACTAACTTAACTCATAATTTTCCTTTCTGTGTCATCCAACATCCCTTGGTCTGCAAATATCTTCATTTTGTTCCCACAGTTTCACTCAGTTTGCATCTACCTGTCTCCTCGGTGTGCAATCTGCATCCATTGTTTTTTCTTTTTTTTCTTTTTGAAGCCAGAGTTTTAAGAAGCAGCCGGGAGTAATCCAAGCATCATGGCTGTAATTTGCTATGACATGTTTCATTTCTGACCTCACTTCAGATAACCATCTTGCTCACTCCAGCTCCTTCTGCGTTTCCCATCCTCGCTCCCACGTCCAGCAACACGCTGCGGACAAGCCAGGCCATTTATTGACGGTTTCCTCCAAATATGTGCTCACACTAACAGCTCTGTGGCTACTTAATAAGACCAAAATGTTTGCTCATGCTTTGTAGGTCATTTAAACAAATGTGTTTCTCCAGAGCCAAACGCTGCCCAAAATCTCCAAAATGCTGTCAATCATGTTTATTCATACATTCAATATGTTTTTAATGATGTCATTCATGTTGAGGCATTTTTTTCTTCATAAATAATTTTAACTCTGAGTAAAAATGGACCACAGGAAAAGTTATGACACCATTGGCAACCTTGACGAAGGGTGATGGTTAAGCCGGGGGATGACAGGAAGTGACCAAACAGTTCAATTTGGGTACTTGGGTAAGCTGGAGTGAGAGAGAAGAAGGAAAAAAAGATTTACAGGCACAGCACACTCTGCTGCCAACCCCAAAAGCCACAAATATGAACGTGTTCCCTGAGAAGTCGACCATGTGAAAACAAAAGTGCCTGGCAGTGGGCAGCGGAAAGAGAGGTTGAGGGAAGAGGGGGGAGGCAGAGAACTGTTGAAGTTTAATTTGGGTGAGAGGTCAACATGAAGCCAGATCCGGAGGACGCAAACCCAAGATAGCATGTCCTATTGCTGCCCCGTGCCAAAGCACACACATATAGGACACAAGGATGCTCTCTTTCTGCAGATATAAAAAGTTGGAAGCCTAATTTTGTGTCACACTCCAATCTTCCACAGCCTTGAAGGCAAGTCGGAGGAAGTATCTGCCACAAACATCATTACCACAACCTCAAAAAGGAAAACATTCATATAAAACTTGCTTGGTCACAGCAAATAGTTGATTTTTTATTTATTTTTTGTCCTGTTATTTACCTATTTAAATTTTGGCCCAATTTTCTGTGAGAAGGAAAAGAAAGCTAAATTAGTTGGTCGAGAGACATATATTTAAAAAAAATATTTTTAAGTATGTGATGAATGTTTAATGCATACATTTAAATATATTTAACATAGCAAACATGTAGAACTTGCCATAAAACAGCAATGACACGAAAGCAGTTTGATTTCTTTAAATAATTTTAAAAAATTAAAAACATATATATTTTAAAAAAATAGAACTACTTTTATATTTAAAATATCTTTTAATAAAAGCTCAAATATTTTTTGTATTTCCTATATATTTTAAAGAAAAATTTTGTACATAATTTATATATTATGTACAAATATATATATATATATATATATATATATATATATATATATACTGCATGCTACTGCAATTTAGAGTTAAAAGCCCGTTCACCAATCCATAATAGAAATGTTTTTGTTTGTGAATAGGAACTGGCTTTTCACAAACTCTAATTTAAAAGAAACTGCTTCAAAAGAGAACATGTGTATTTAAAGCCATCACAAAACACCATAAATACGCCATTTCTTATAAGATCGGTTATATATCCACGTGTTGATGACAGCAGTATGTAAATACCCTGAACAATGATGTTCACATTCAACTTTGTGATGCAAAAATGCACAACTGTCTTTCAAAGTAATTTAAAATGCGACGTTTCCCTGACAACCCATGCACAACTGCACAGATGCTCACACTTTATCAACTTCTGCGCATTCCCTTTTGGAAACCCAAGCACTCAGCAAATGGCTACTGACACTCATAACAAAGACAGCACCCTTCAAAACCTGCTCACTTAGCCAGTTTTAAAGCTGTTGAAGTGTACCAACTGATCCCTTTGGCTGCTTCAACAGCTGCAGCTCCCTGCCTCCAACCTCATGTGCATCAACAAGTGATGTGTGTGCGTGCATGTGTGTAGACGTGTGGGGCTTTTTGCAGGACGAGGGTTGCTACGTGAACACGCTTTTCCTGAATATGTGTGCGAGCTTAATGAGAATTTGCATAGGAGTGGTCATCAGAAAGGCTTCATTCACAGCTTCTGCAAAGCTGGCCAAAGGATAACCTCAAGATGTTCACACTCCAGACCTGCCAACTGCGAACAGACTCCTTTCTGTCTCTCTGAAATTATCTACACTGACTTACTGAGTTTTTGTTGTTGTTGTTTTTGTTAATGGGCCACCTCAATTTTTTATTTTTTGTATTTTTCACTCTTCTGCCTAATAACAAGTGGAAAGATATTCTATTCTAGGCATCAAAGATTTCCTTTTCAACAAGTGAAACAAAGACACCAAGCCCTCTTTGCTAACAAATCTGTTTCTTGCTCCGTCAGGTCCATGCTGGGTTGCCCTCATGCCAGCTGACTCAGTCCCTACAGTAAGTCCTGGAAGTCTTGTCCAGCTGGCTATTCAAGTTACACTTCTAATCCTCAAAGAGGATCCTTTTTTTCTCTCATCGGTGTTGAAAGCAAGTCTGGATAGATCCCAATTTTGCCCAGCCCAAAGAACAATCACAAAAACTACCAAATTAAAACAAATTTTCGTCTTAAGTACATGATAGCTTGTGATGCCTCCTGCTGCCAAAGCACCCCCAACAGATCTATGAGAGATTTTTTAAAATCTACAAAACACATGTAAACTGAATTTGTAAACTCCCATGGCAATGGTAAAACCATTATTTTGTTGTTTTTTTTATTGTCTGCTTAACTTCGTTGTGAAAATATATGTTTTCTGTTGATAAAAGTTATCCTTTTTTGAAAATTATATACATATATATTTTTACACTTCCAGTACAGAACTTAGAGAAATAAACACTCTTTTACATAGGCTATATGTCGCAAGCACATGTGTCTGTAAGAATGAATTTTTTACGAGTTTATATATGATTTATTAATTTGTATTCAGATTCAGATGTATCTACTCTTTCTCCTCTGCATGGCTGACTGACTGGATGGATCCAAGTGAGTTGATGCAACGTTTATTTACAAATCAGACAAGAGGGTCAAATGGAGTGAATCAATTCAAAGGTGAACAAGAAAAGTATGAAAAGTAGTATTTATAGTGTAATTCTGAAAAAAAAGCTAAATATGAGAATTATCACAGCCTGAAGACAGACAAAATAAACTGTTCACCAAAGCTACCAAAATTTTTGCATTTCGGCCAAATTTCTAGGTGTGTGTTCATCTCCTGAACTCTGAGGCAGATTCCAGCAGTTCATGCTGCTTCCTGTCTGGAAGTAGCCTACCCGCAAGGTGTCACTTTATCTTTTCTTTGAAGAATCCAATTCTGAACTTTGAGTGATATGTTGAATCAGAAAATCTTAACTCCACATACAGTACAGACAGCAACTGCTATTATTATTGCTAATCCCCCAAAAATGACACTGTGCCAATGTCAACCCTGTAGGTATTCGATGTGTTTTAAAATGATTTTAAAATCCTGTTTTACCGCAGAGCGGTGTAAAAGTGCCCGTTCTCTCTCACACTGTGCATAAAGCCCGAATGTAAATAAATAATCACTGATCACAACAGAATGTTGCAAAAGGCTCCGGTGAAGTTGCTGCACATAATTAAATGACATAGAAATGTAACACATAGCAAATAAGTTTTTTTGTGTGTGTTTTTTTCCCTTTAGCATTAGATTGAACACCACTGTAGTTCATTTGTGCATAAATTCATAGAAAACAATCCTGTTTAGCTTAGGTCTCATACAGAAAACATTTCAGATTGATTGATTGATTGATTGATTAATTGATTATAATAGCTTGCAGCTATTATTAAAACAAATCATTGTTCCATTTTGCTTTACCAATTCATTAGAAAGGCTGGTCAATTTACACTTTACTACAGTGGAAAGCAGACAAAAGGATGTTGTTGTAATTCTTTAAGAGGAATCGGACGTTTTCATAGGAACCGGCAGGTTAGAGCTTGAAAACTGTTTATCACAAATCAACAACAACAACAAAAATCTTAGAAGTGTGCAAATGATTTTATCCAGAAAATTCTGGTGAGTTTTGTACTACTCCTGGAGCCTGGAGTTGAACCAGTGACCCCTCAATGGCCAGAATTTCCTCTGATGGCAGAAAACTTGATTAGCCGCCACTCAGCACAGCCTCAGGTAATGAGGTATGTCTGAAAGTTGAGGAGCAAGATAAGGTGGTGGTCACGGAATGGGGTCCGGGTGACATAGACATGTGGAAGGGCAAGAGGAACTTTCAAACTTCAAAAGAGTTCAGATTAGAAACAAACACACACATTACAAAGACAAGAAGGAGGAGGAGGGACCACACAAATTAAATTTTCCCCCCAAAAACGGGGAAATGTAGACAATAAGGTATCTCGTTCTAAACTATGTGTGACCCCACATTTACCTGGTTACCCCCCACCTCCCTTCTTTTCCCTCATCCTTTCCTCCCATCTTACCAGATCTAATTAAACCACAGTGGAAAGGAAGCCTCCGCTCACCGAGAGAAACCCTGTCGTGACAAAGAGGAACACAAAGCATGACCTGCATTCAATTGGAAACGGATCCACGGCAAAAGGGCAAATAGGGAGATCGCCAGAGGAAGAGAAAGTGGGAGCGAGATGAAGATAATTGAATCAAGGCAGAGGGTCATGGAGGAAGATAAATCTTATTATTGATACTTAAGCTTAATCCTGAGAAAGAATGATTGAAGATTACTTCATAACACACAGCTAATATATCTGAATCCTTCTTCCACTTCTTCAAACGAACCAGCTGTGCAGAGGAGGCAAGTCATGGATGGATTTGCAATATATAATATAGTTGTTTTGAACAAACCGATACAGGTATTTCTGTTGAAGTATTATTTCAGTAATTAATTTCAAAAAGTGAAGCTAATTTTTTATTTATATTCAAGAGTTTATTTCCCTTGGTTAAAATGATTTCCTCTTACAACTGATACATTTTTCTCAGAAAATCTGAATATTATTTTAGACAGTAAAAATAGATTTGACTACAGAAAAAAATGGAAGCTATTGAAAACTATGATAATTCAGATTTAAATTTAGAAATAAACAATTCAAAAGGTTGTGCTATACAGTCTATGTATTGTACATGCAGTCTGAGTCAAGGTTAGGACTGAGCTCAATTTGCATGAATGCAGAGAATCATGGAGGTGATCAGCTTGTAGAGCTGCTGAACTTTTTAAACACACCATTTGAAAGGAGCCTTGAGCTGCTCTCCATTGTTGTATCCTTGGTGTTTTAAAAAGGCCTTTAGTCCAATCAGTCACATTGATGCTGTGGTCATCAAATCAATATTCTTTGTTTTACTACAAAAAGGAATTTTGGGTTTTCATTAGTTTTAAGTTGTAAACTAACATAAAAAGTATCATTTTGATTTGCTTCTCTCTATGTAATCACTTGAATTTGAATCACTGTCATTATTTTACTTCTATTCAGTTTTATAGAATAAAAGTAATGCAAGAAATATTACTGGTTTTAAGTCAAAACCAAAACCTCTCCCCTTAAATCCTACATGATTATGTTTCTGTGGAAAACAAACATAATCATTTTTCTCTTTAAATTGAAATCGTCTGTAAAACAAATGAGGAGCAAAAACAGAGTAAAAATATTAACTTCCAGCTTTTCCTTCAGACTGATCTGCTCATATTACTATTTCAACTTCACAGTAGTGCCAAGTAAAACAGCAATTGTCCTGGAAATAGTGCTCAGAGATAAGGCAGTAGGAGCAATTTCAGTTTTCAGTTTTGTTTTTTTTTTCTTTCTCAGTGGACAGCGGATATTTGGCCTGAGGTCCAGGAAACAAACAACACACTTACAATCTTTTGTGTCGGTCTGTGTGTGTTCATGCACAAGCTTGTGCATTTCATCGGGCCTCGCACTCGACTTAGTAGTAACAGGAAAACATTACACAAGTGTGTAAATTATAGCACTGACAGATTGTGCTCACCACTGGTCAGGTCTGCCACAATCGTGAGCTCATTTCACAAATAAACACACTAACACACTCAGAATGCAGCGGAAACCTTTGGATTGGTCATTGAGGAAAACTTTGGAAGCGAACATGCTACAATTCATTAAATGAACACTCGATTCCAACAAATAAATCTCAAAAATGTGAAATCTGAATCTCTGACTAATCACTGTGAAAAAATAAAAAATAAAAGCAACCTGGGAAGGGAAGCGATTGAAACATGACATTTACTCAGACTGTGTCTGCTTGACTGGTAATGACTCCTGGCTGGTGTGAATAAATGTAGTCAATAATCCACGGGAAGGACAGCAGGGAAGCCTACACCTACAGTATGTGGAAGCGTCTTGCTTACCTTATCATCTCCGTCTCTCCCCATCCCTCCGCCATTATTGCTCACATGCAAACACGTACTGGACAGTACAGATGGCATGTTCATAAGAGAGCAAACATCGGCTAAACGCAACCACGCATGTACACACGCAGATTCGGAAACATGCATACAGAAAGGATAGGGGGGAGCTGGTCTGTGTTTGAAACATTATGTTGTGTAAATAAACACCTGAGAGATTTCTGGCCAAACAAAACCAATTTTCTAACCCAATCGTCCAATTCGCCTTTCTTTTCTTTGGAGAAACCGCTCAATTAATGTGTCACCACAAGTCACCACCACAAGACCCAGCTCAAAGAAGTGAGACACTCAGTCGTAGCCTCTGGAAGGAGATGAGAAAGAGACATAAATTGGCCTCTTTAAAGTAAAAGAGTCATCCAAAAAAACCAATAAGCTGCGAGTGGACACCTGTAACACTTAAAAATAAATACAAACTTCTTTTTTTAACATTCCATTCCTGCTTAAAAATGGAAACAAAGCTCTCATTCAGTTAGGGACATGAACTGATGGAAGCTGAACTGACCTGGAACTGTTTCTGTGATTTTCTGTAAACCACAATGTCTTGCAAAAATGAAAAGTTTAACTGTTCAAACGTATAGGTATGGAAATCCACAGATGCTCTGATTCACCTCTCTGTGGCCCTGCCTGGACTCTGAGGGCTGAAGGTAGACAGAGATTCAGCTGTCAAGTCAGGAGAAAGTTCAACAAAATTCAACCTCAACAGGAGAGTTCTTCTTACTGCTACGAAACACTGGTAGAAACATTATCTTTGTAGAAAAAGTGAGAAAATATAGCTATTAAACCACCCAGTCACACCGTCCTCACACACTACATTACTGTATGGTATAAAAGGAGAGGAGCAGCTTTGATGTGCGCACGCCCGCTCTCACTGTCACAGACACTATGTTGACTTGCTGCTAAGCATCTCGCCATTGTCCCGCTGCTACACCTGACACTGGCTCACGGGCCGGCTGCATGCGTGTGTGTGCGTGTGTGTCCACCTGTGATGTGATCTCCACTCTCAGTGAAGGTATGAAGAGAGTAGGAAGTGATCAAAGTATCAACTAGAATCCCTGATAGAGAAAACCAGCAGTGCCCTCTGCTCGGAAATGTTATCTCCCCAGGAATGTAATTTAGATACTCCTTCAAGGCTTTGATGTTAGTTTAATGCTGGATTAAGTTTTAAGGCAGACTACTATGGTCTTCATTGCTAGTACTTTCTTCACACAGTGGAGAGCAATAATTACAGAGTAACACACTTTTGGAATCAAATACCATTTGGAACCATAAACCATATTTTTAAAACATTAAACTTTTAATTTTGAATAGATACATGTAGAACAGGGGAATTAAAAAGAACCTTTGTAGCGATGTTGTGATAAATTACTCAAAGGAGGAAAGATAGTTGGTTTTATGCTGTTTATTATTTATTTTTTTGTAAAACTTTGACCTGCCAGTATGGGTTTAGCCAATTCCAGTTTCCCTCAAAGACATTTTGAAGACTGTTCAAAATGTCTTTGTTAACCTTCCAGCTGAGAGGAGCCAATAATTTAATTTTACAAGAATGTTATACCTTTTATATCTATTTCACCCATGAAGGTAGCTAGCATTACTGTAACATTCACATTCCCGAAGGAGTGTAAAAACTTCTCTCAACTCTGAAATTTACAAGTCTAACAAAATAAACGTGGATTGAAAGATCAAAATGATAAAAAATGATAAAATCCAGACTTCCTGTCATCTTGTTCAACCCTTGCTTTCGATCATTACCTAAATAAACTCTAAAATGTCCCAACATACTTCCTTAGAAAAAGCATTTACTTCTAAATTGAATCTCATTTGTACAAAAAACTCTTTTAAAGAAGAATGTGACCATTTGAACACAATCAAAACAAGCACAGAGCAATTGTAGTATAAGTCCCCTTCTAAATTTCAGAGGTGCAGTTTCAAGTAGAAGATACAAGTTTAAGCTTGACCAGCACTGTCTTGGTTATGTTGTGTGTAACGAAAGTGTGTGTCTCCTGGCAGACCCAGATGGCAGGCGGGCAAGGGGGCATCTGAACATGAAGCAGTAAAGGGCAGTTCTGGTTACGAGGATCAGACGGCAGCACTACAAACCCGCCTCAAAGTGGCTGCCGCTACCAAAGTCAAGGTGTGGGTTACACTGCCGAGTACAAAGGACACACATACTCCTAGTTCCTCAAATGGATAGTCTGTGTCTCTCCATAAAAGTCAACGTGCACCAACTTTCACCTCATCACAGAAGATTTAAAGAGTTTGTATCAATTATCAATGGCTACATTCACTTCAGACATTGTTCCTAGGGGCTGGAAAAAAAATTAAGTTACCTCTTATACTGAGCCAACAAAATGGAACAAAAGCAACAAAACACAGCACAGAAAGTAAAAAAAATAAAAAAAAATCCTAGCAGCAAAGTCAGAATCACGGACGAAGAGAGAAATAATGCAGGGGAGCCTGAATGCGAGAAACCATGCAGCAGCTTTAGAGAAGGAAGGAAAATGTGTGGGCCTGCTGCTAATTTCCCACCCCAAGCGCACTAAGATTAAGGTAAAGGAGTTATTCTTGACTATTTTATTAAGAGGTGCTTTAGGCACTGGAAGAAGGGGCTTTAGTGCTCCTCCAGCAGCGTGCCATACAATACAAAACAAACATTTGCTGTTATTGCACCAAAGTACTCTCAGATGTGCTAGGTCGGGGGCCTCCCGTTTTGCTGCGGAGGAACTTGGCATCAAAGTTTTCTTAAATTCAGTGGAAAACAAAAATATAAAACTATTAAAAAGAAGAAAAAAAAACACAAGCTCTTATGAAATGGCAGGTAACATAACAATGGATGTCAATTGTTACATCAAGGCTTATTTCGACTGAGTTAAAGTGGAACAATTCATACAACTGCTTTGTTGTTGTGTATGAAAGCTGAATATCTGCCAAAAGGACTCAAAGGCATATAGAAATTGGCCAGAAGCAATTTCACACTCTTTTGAAAGACAATGACCAAATAAACATCTACATAAAACAAAAGCGGAGTATGTCACTGGACAGCGGATTCAGTCAAGAGTGTAAAGTGTTGTTTGGAATAACTTCCTTAATAAAAGTGCTAAACTGACATGTCTGGAAACCTCAGGATCTTTAAATGGAACGGTCATCATGGACACACAAAAACCACTCAAGTGGCTCATTTTAACCTCTCGTAAAACACAATTGAGAAACTAGCTCTTCCTCTTTCATTTTCTGTGCCCGAAACAGAGGATGTGGCAAGGCCTGAAGAGGAGAAAATCTTCTTCTAAGAGTAGAAGAAGATATAAGACTTTGGAAGTTTGTCCATGAGCACAATTTGAAATAGACTGCAGAAGATATGTTCACATTGTAATATTTTGACCCTCGTGCGATCCTAACATTCACTTTACTCCCCTTGTCTTACGGGTCAAAGGTGATCCGCCCTAACAAAAGCCCCAAAATAAAACAAATTAATTTAATTTTAAATCCAAAATCTATTCTGCATGATGAAACAATCTGATATTTATCAATTCAACTCAATTTAAATAATTTATTTTATTATGATGTTGCTTAACTCCCCACGTTGAACATAAGATGAAGAACATCCCACATTGAACACAAAATGTTCAACAAAAGATGTTCAAGAATATCTTGAACATCTTGAAGATGTTTTTCACCATATGAAGATGTTTCTACATCTTTGAACATCTTCAACATAAGAATTTATTCAACTTGAGATGTTCAAAATCTTACGCTTAAGATCCCATGTAGGACAATATGTGCAAACACACAACGTGGCAGTGAAACGTCTACTCATGGCATCAACAAAAAAACAACTTCTAGTACTCAGATTCAGCATATCTTCATATCCTCCACACCTAATTTGTTTTTATTATGGATGAGATTCTTTTCTGTCGTGTTGGGAACTTGTGTGATGTGAGGGGTTAGCTGCAGATTGAGAGTGCAGGTAAAATGCAAGTTCAATTCGTACATGAATCCAGTTTCTTTGATACGTGTGTGGAGGGTTGGTGTGTGTGTGTGTGCACATTTTAGGGCAGATGTGTGTGAGGGGTAGTGTGTGTGTGTATGTATTAGGGAGAGTTTGAAATATAAACAAAAACAAAGTATCACTTTTTCAAATGATGGGGTCAACTTAGGAAAAGTCATAACATTTCAAGTCGGAAAAAGATTGTTTAGGGTATTTTTTTTCTACAGCTAAACATGGTAGTGGGTCACTTTTGATGCACAAGACAACCAAAGGATTAAACTTTAAAGTCTCTAAAGTGCGACCTGATGAAGGTTTAGAACTCTATTTTTCTAAATCAGTGCTTACAAAAAAGTTACAAATAATCATTTTGTTGTCACTGTTGATATCCTGTCCTAGACAAAAAATAAGTTCAGAAGTGTATCTGTCAGGGGCTTGACTGAATCCACACCGATCCAAAATGTTTCATGGCAATGATGTTTCTAAAGGTAAAAATCTGTTAGACTTTACCAAATCTATGAAGTCATAAATTATGTTTTCTTCCTTAATAATCTCATAAAAAGCTGCTTAATTAAGATAAGGTTTTGTAGTTTGTTGACTCAACCATGGACTTTGGTTCGATCAGACATTGTAAATTTCTTTAAGCTTACAATATTTCTCAATGCTTGCTGCATACTACTCTCAAGGTTTGCTCTGAAATGCAGAAATAACTACAGGTTGATACACAGATTTTGCAAAACACCATCATTACATGTGCTCATCTGGAGTATTGCTCCAGATCAGCAACACTCCAGCGAATATTAAAGATAAATGCTCATGATTTATCTTGAATAAAGATTTTTGATCTTTACTCTCATGATTCTTTATTTATGATAATAAAGAATCTTATGAAGATAATCTTTAGTCAGTTTGTTCCTGCAATGCAACCTAACACAAGATCACAAATACCTAAATGGGAACCTGTTCCCATTGTGATGATGTGCGCAGCGTGTTTTGGCAACTTTCATATTCTATTGAACTAGATTTGTTGGCATTGTGCAAATAGTGCCTATATTGAACCTATTCATAAAGCTCTGCCAAACAAGTGTAACTGGTCTAGGTGTGCTCAGCGCCCAGTATCAGCCAGTGTCTCTGCCTGACTTTTTGTGATGTAGAAACAAAAGATGCAGCAATCACTTTGCTGAACAGATGTTTGAATTTGTGTTAGATACAAGAATACAAAACTAGGAATGCATAAAAATTGACATATTAAACAGCAGCTGGAGTCTCGAGAAAACACTCAAGTTAGTGACTGACATATATCTCTTTGTCTTCTGGCCAATGGCTGGAGAAGCTGTACAAAAGACGTTCAATTAATAAATGCTGCCTGCTTTGCTTTTGGGAGGCTGAGCATCACAGATACGCCAGTTTGTAATAGAGCTATTTGTTTTCCTCAGAAAGCTGTCCAAATGCTCTCACTGGGGACAGCACACTACAAGAAAGGCCAGCTATGAATTGGTCAAATCCACAGGGGCAAGCTATTGATCAGGCCTGCAGCTAGTGAGACGCAAATATGCAACTAAATTAGATACAGAAGTGATCGCACAGATGCATATGGTGTCTGTACATAATATTTGCAAAGAAATTAAATTAATCTGTAGTGACATCCATTCCGATTTACAAACCAGAACCTTTTAAACTGGTTAATATGATTGTAAGCAAATCTTTTTTTTGTTGACATAAGACAATCAGAAGGATATGGATACTTACTTCTATTTATGAACTGGTACAGACAAATGTACCAAAAATAAAAAAAAAAATTAAATAAAATACAGAGTAGCGGACAAAGTACAGAATGTAAAACATAAGTACACTACATACATCTTTGTCCTGGCCCCTCTTCCATATTTCAATTCCTTCTTCATGTTCTTTTTGACATCTCCTTTTCCAACGAGAGCAGTGTGTCAGGGTCAGAAAGCAATTTAAAACCTTTGCTAATGAGAGTCAGAGAGAGAGAGAGAGAGAAAAAAGTGGGCGAGAGAGGGGGAAGTTAAAGGCTGGGAGAAAAAGAAAGATGGTGTAGTAGGGCCAGAGAGAGGAAGAGGATGAAGGAAGGAGGGGTGAGGCTGGGGTGTCAACCATCAAAGCCGCCCAGGAGAAAAGAAGGCCAGGTGCTGGTTGTGGGAATGTGCCGTCCATGGTTCCAGAGACCAGAGAGCTGTGGCGGTGGCGGTGCTGGGGTGGGGGTTGCAGGGTGGTAATTAGCCAAGCCTAGAGGAGAGCGAGGGCCCTTGAGGGCCCGTGGGGATAGCCCCTCCGAGAGGATACCATTTGCACTTCTACAGGAGCCGCCAGCCTCCAGGCCACAAAGAAGGGGAAAAGGGGAACTATGGCATCCTTTATCAGGCCGGACAAAGACGCCGCATCTTTTCAAAGGAGACCGGAGAGAGACAGAGAGAGTGAGAGAGAGAGAAATAGAGGGAAAGAGAGAGAGAAACTCCAGTGTTCCAGAAAAGCAGGGGAAGAAGAAGAAAGAAGAAGGGGGGAGTATCCTCAGAGCAGTCAGGAGAGACGCAGAGTGAGATGCCTGTTTGCTAGCAAAGCCAGACAGGAGGATACAGTCATGCCTTGACCCTGTCAGTCCTCTGAGACATCAGAAATTCACTAACATCCCCCAGACAGCAACATAGTCTTGAGTTGCACAGGTATATTCCCAATACAATGCAACTGAGACTGTGAATATGTTTTTTTTAAACACGTGATTTTACTTCTTAGTTAGCAGAAGCCTGTAAAAGAACGCAGTCCTGAAGAAGAATAAAAGTGCGGAGTTTAGCTAGCCTTTAATTTAATCTAAAGTAATCTAAGCACATGGAGTGAATATGGCAAAACAGCCACCCCTCTACCTTTGACATTATCAAAGGATCTTAAGAGTTTTGCCCTCCTGCAGAGCAGTGGAAAGTGAAGGTCACTGACATTACTCCTACCTATTACCTTTGGAGAAACAGCTGTAAATGGGGGGTCAGTGGTGCCCACTAAGGCTATGTGGCTTTGTGCCGCCTGACAGCTTTGGCTGAGCAGGGGCCAGAGGTCAGATGGGGCCATGTGATAAGGCATTAGAAAGCAGCATATAACAACCCTCAACTGAAGAATCTTGAAAAATTTTAAACTCTCCCCCCATTCCATTTCGCCTCCTTTTCTTTCTTTTCCTCTCCGGCTCTGGACACAAAATGCCATTTGTTGTCCATCAGTCAGTAGCACAAGGCTCGGGTCGGACCCGGTGCTGAAAGCTCCATTCACACACCCTCTCACCCAGGGATGTTTTTGCAATTCAATATTTTCACACGCAGGCAGCTTCATCACTGCTTTGGAACCATACACTTGGGAAGATGAGGCTGTGGAGGGGGGAGGCCTCTGGGACGGAGGGGCTCAGAGAGGGTGGAGAGGGGGTTTCAGCAGAGAAGAATTCTGATGTCAGGAGAGAACAGGCCCACCCCAGCTAATGGGCCATCTTGAAATGTTTTACCATGACCCTCTCCAACACCTACGCTCACACAAATAAGTGGGCACCCACTCACCAATGGTTACGCACACATTCCACTCGACTCATCACTTTACCTCTACTCTGACTATAGGTTAACAAGTGGGGGCTCGTCTTTCCTCAATCAAAATCTCTGTGCTAATATAGTGACACTCTGCTGCAGAGCTATGTCTTGTCTGCCTTCCTCTCAAACAATACAACGCTCTGCAAGTCTGTGTCTGCTTCCTCTCAGCCTCTGACAAAATTTCTTTTGGAAATAATTCATTTTTAAGCTTCATCCGTCTTACCTTGTACTCTGACCAGTTCCCTGTCCTCCACAACTTTAGCTCTATTGTGCTACCTTGTCGTCATGATGAAGTTTGATTTTTAATATTTTCTAACTTCCCTTGGGCCTTCACAGAATCATTTTTAAACAGACTAAGAGTGTATTCACACCTGATACATTCAGCCCCTCTTTAAACAAACTCTTTGCCTTTTGAGGAGGCATTGCTACACTCAAGCAAACCCTGGTGAAGACCAAACAACCACATCGAGACCTACATTTTGAGATGGTCTCGGTTCGCTTCCAAACAAACTTTAATGCAGTTCGCTTTTCGTGCGAACATAGACTACCCTCGATCCAAACCAACTACAGAAAACGTTTGTTTTTTTTGGACTTCACCAGTCACCTTTGCTTTGCTTTCAGTGTTGCCAACACCACTACTGCATGTACTGATATGAACTGGTACCTGAACTCATACTCGTTTTCTGCTTAGGGATGCTGCTGCCAGCATGGTGTGGGTCAAAGGTGCAGAAAGTCTCGTTCAACCTGCAGCATGCCAACGCCTTTCCGAAGATAGAAGTATTGTATCACAAAATCTGTGTTGAATGAGCTGGTCTTGACAGATAAAATCATACTGCAGTTTTAATAACAGCACACATGTCCATAACAGAAATGCAGAATGCCAGACTTCCAAAGTTTTCTAATTTTTCCGGGTCTGTGAACTGTTCTGCCACCTTCATTCCTGTTCAAGGGGAACAATAATCGTTGCCCGTGTAGCCCTGTTTTTTTTTTTCATCATAGACGCCAACAACACCAAACAAAAAAAAACCTGAATCAAAGGACTTTCCTGGTATGAATAAACCCTGAATTACACAGGTTTATTGTACTAGTCAGGTGACTTCTGAAAGTAGCTGATTGGACTAGATTTGATCTCTTTTAACTTCGATGTTACTTGGTCCCACATTACATCTAAATTTGTGGTTTGGGTATGAGTCCTTCTAGCACATAAGGCACTTATATTATGACAAAAAATTCATAATATGTAACCATCCAACCATCCATCAATAAATGCTTGCTTTATATCAATTTTAAACAGAACCAACACAAAGACTACCAGCAAGCATCGAAGAGGAAATGCAAAATCTGCATGATTTCAACCAAAACATTTCAGGTAATTTGTTCCAATTCCACAACTGTTACCCCTCAAGATTTGCTTAGCATACAGAGTGGCTGAGGTAAACATGGATGGTGGGGAAGGGGAAGGAGACAGGATGCGAGGGAATTTCTAACATATTTATCCTGTGCGCCACACTCTACTTAATGAAATGAAACCACACCAGTAGTGGCCCTTTGTCTCTGGAGAATTTAGTAATCAACATGCCACCAGTTTTCATTTTGTATGAAAATAAATGGCAGCTGGTGAATATGGGCCTAATTGTGCTGCAGCGTAGAGAGGAGCTAGCAGAGTGGGGGCTGGGGGCGCTGGAACTTGTAGCAGCACTGTAGCACAGCCAATTTTCATGGACAGCAGTGCTCGAGAGAGGTGGTTGAGTAAGCAGAGGCATTCATCTGGGGGGCTGGAACCCTGCTTCCACTCTCTCCTCCCTGTTCTATCCATCATACTCACAAAGAAAGTTAGCCAAGTATTAAGCAAATAGAGAACCGGTGAGCCCTCTGCACTTGCGCCTGGCAGGGTCACTGGATAATGACAGCTCAATTACTGGGAATCTCCTTGTATAGCCTCCTCCCCAATACATTCCCAGCGCACCCATCCCACCCTGCATGGCAAATTTGTCAAACTTGACCAAAACGACGAGTCTGACAGTGTAATCGCTAACCGTCCCGACCAACATGAAAGAGGTCTTTATCTGGCCAAATCAAAGAACCTGATCTCTGAGAGAAAGGGGTGGAGGAGGAGAGGAGTGGGGGGAGAAGAGAAGAGGAGCGAAATGTCCCAAACAACTCTGAGTGAGACGCAGAGATGTCTCTAATCCGCTTTAATGAGACACCGCTTGCCTATCTTTCGCTTTAACGACGACACACAGAGACAGTGAGGAGGGATGGAAAGAGGAGGAGGAGGGGTGGGAGGGGGAAGTAGCCAAAGCTTTGAACTGCCGGCCTGAGCAGCGGAGGGAGTTTGGAGCCATGCTGCCCCTGCACACCACTGTCTGCTTGGGAGGACAGCTAAACCGCCCAGGGGACCGAGCAGTTTGTCCGCTTATCATATCTGAACAGGATGAGCCGTCATCAGCACGGCCGCTGAGGGACTAAAGATGGACGGTGGTGAGACTGAAGAAATATGGTGTCATAAAAACTGAGGCACTCAAATCCAAAATAAATCCATTTTTGTGTTTGACTATATGCTTTTAACTCATTTAACTTCATGTTAAATAAATGAGTTTTATCATTTAGGGGCCATTTAGTGGTCAAAATTAACATCTTTAGAAGTGTTTTTTTTTTTTTAAGATTTTCAAAGTGAGATTTTTGTTAAACAGTTAATAGATAATTTTATTAGCTGTTCTTGGCAACTTAAACAAAGAGTACATTAAAAGCACAACATGAAGTTCTACAAGTTCAGGAATGCACAAACACAAAAGCTTATTAGAGATGTAAGAGGGTGAACAAGGGACAAAGTGGGGTGGCTAATACCAAATAAATCTGGATTAGTACCAGATGAGACTAGTCACAATGTTTAGCAATCTCTCAATTATCACGATGCAATAAACAAAAAAAAAAAAAGAAAGGGTAGGGGCTGAGGGGGTCATGAGGGCTGCAAAACGGGCTAATTGGGGACTTGACACATTTGTGCCCTTGTTTTGCAAACAACACAGTTTTTAGCAGCAGGTGGTGTACAATCACAGCAGACACACAGAGATCATCATTTAGTGTTAATCAGCAAACCCAGAAGCAAAGATGACTGAGCAGAGTCCACTGCACACTACAAAGTAGCAGGGCAGGTCATAATCGGATGAGTAGTCACACATGAAGACAAAATGCATTTAACGTCTGAGTAATGGGTTTTTATTTTAGTGACCCTCCCCAACTCCACCATGGACCGCTCTTTAATTTTTACTGACCTATTTTTAACAATTCCCCTGACCCCTATCTGCAGGCTGCAGGCGCAGGCGCATGGGAGATGAAAAACAGGGGGACTGCTGTAAAAATAAAACATCAGCGATATTTCTGAAACTCTCCCAGTCATGTCTTTACCCTGCACTAACGATGTGATAGGGAAGCTGTTTTTCCTTGGGTTTTTTTGTTGTTGTTTTTCTCTTCTTCTTCTTTTTTTTTTTTTTTTTTTTTTGCAAACATGGAACATGAGGTCACACTACAAAGGAGGGAAAACAGCCACATTTGCCAACTGGATAATGCGAGGTCGACGTATCGGTGGAATGAATAGGATTTGGAGCCATGTGCAAGAGCTTAAAGCAGCCATGTTTGTGTGTCAACTCAAAATGTGACAAAGCCGGCATGAGACTCGGCAGGAAACACGGGGGTTTGCGTCGCTGCGAGTTCGTCTGCGTGTGTCCAGGTGCCCACCCATTGCCGTGGCCAAGGTCATGTCTCAGAACGGTGACAGGGCCTCCAACACACTGTACAAAAACGGTGTGAGCGCAGACTCGCGCACACATCCAGCCAGAGCCAACAGTGCCAGCTCCTACTGTTTGGATGACATTTACACTCAACCTTTCTAGTTTATGATTGATTGGGGTTAAATCATACCAATGCACAAAAAATCTGTCACCACCGTGCGCAGATGTGTGTCCATGCATGGTCCCCGTATGTGTGCGGATGTGTATGTGTGTGTGTGTGGGGTGGAGAATGAGGAAAAGCCAGTCAAGTGTATTCAAGCTTTCAACGAGACTCAGTAGGCACTGACGGGTCAGTGTGACTTCATAATTTTGTTGAACTTTAACTGAAGTCATTTCAGCTTACCTGGAGGATGAAAGGCAAAGTGTTCGTTTCGGTGGGTTTGCGTTTAGAGGGAAACTGTTTATAATGATTTGATAAATTAAAGCAAAAGAAACTTTAAAGTCAAAATGACGTCTACTCAGAGGGAAAATTGGCACTGATGTTATAAAAGGTTGGAGTTCACAATAGAATTTAAGGCATTTCCAAACATTCCAAGACATGTGCTTTACTAGACTGTTTACTTCCTGGTTTTCAGAGTACATTAGGATGGAGCCTGTGCAGAACTATGTAGTGAAAAAGAGTTCATGAAAGTTCAAGATCCTCTGGTACAAGTTCAACAGGCACGAGATTCAAAGAGAGTAAAATGACTGTAGGACAGACACTATATCTGATTTACATTGTTAATAAACTTCTGATCGATGCAAAACTTTGAAGCAAAAATAAAAACAGTTTAACCTAAATTTTATTTATAATTTTTTTTCTTTAACACATGCTCTATGAAAGCAATTATTCTTTAGTTTTAAACATTTGGATAAGAACTTGTTACACTGTTTAAATAACAAGTTATTTCTTAGCACTTGGCTATGACTATGGTCAAGTATTTTAATGGGAAATATATCTACATAGTGCAGTGCATATCTTATTTTATAAATGATATAGTAGCTTTTAAAACTCGTTGTAAAGTTTGTCTAATTTCAACACCCATCTGTGATTTTATATGTGCAGTAAAAACACATTTTAAAAGATAGACAACACATTTGATAATAAACAGATTCAAATTCACTCTGCCATTTTACTGTAGTTGATGAAAATCAAGCTTCCATATACCTGTGATTCAGATTTGGTCATGCCAAATTGTTACAAAAGCAAAGGAAATTGAAAAACACTTCTTGAATATAGCATCTGCCAGGCTTTAATATTTCAGATGTCAGGCAATTTAACTCTGCCTGACAATAATGCACTTCAGTGTACATCAGTGATCATTAGAAGCTTGGTTGAAATGGGTCTTAGGAACCAAATACAAAAACTCAAGTCAAGTGAAGGATTAACTGTGATGATAAAAAAATAAAGTGGATCGAGAAAATGATGCATTAATAGCTTTTATCATCGTCACAGTCAACAGCCTTGAGTGTTTTCCTGTTACAGCCTTTTATGATCTTTACTGCTGCAATAAGTTAGCCTGCTGAGTAGTTTTCTTTTTGTTGTTGTTCTAACAATGTTAACGTAAATTTCCCTGAAAAATACTTTAACAGTTCCAAGACCAAATAATAATATGATGCCAACTGTAACATTTGTGATACAAACATTTCTGAGTGTTTAAAAACTTACTGTATCCATTAAATGCATTCAGTCATCAATTTTCTTCCCCTTATCTGTTATTGCTAAATATATCTTATACAAAAAGCATGGGTTTTTAAATCTATTTGGATATGGGTATATCAGCATCAATTTTGATGCAATGACAGTTGAGCAAATCGAGGGTTGCCTACAATTGCTGTGGTTGTGTGTGTCAACAGATGTGCAACAGGTCAATTCTTGATAGCCATTGTATCAAGTATAACATGGTTAAGCTTTAGTTCTCAATCCACTAAAAATACTTCATAATTTGTCAAATTTAAAAAAAAAGAAAAGCAGTTACTCAATACAAAATCTATTTCTGTCAAGTTTGCAGCTAAATTCAACTGAGCACAAGAAGAAAATTGGGCTACTATAATTTCAAAAATGAGAAGCTAAAAAAAAAAAAAAACAACATTCTGTCTCAGGACCAAAACTCTGACTTCACACATATTTGTGGTTTTGAAAATATTTGTGTACATAAATGCAGCAATACTCTGCTGCACAATCTCAACGGAAAAAAAACGTGTAAAAATGACCCATAGGAAGGTTAACAATACAATTTCAAAATAAAAGCACAGCAAAAAAATAATACTAATACATTTGATAATCCTATCATTTATAGGACCAGGCTCTAATCTGCGAATGTGAAAGGGAGCTGTGTGACACATTACAGCTGCGTGGCAGCGATACATGGGAGACCCTAAACGTTTAGCCAGAAGTTAAACATAGCGACCATTGTTGGTTTTCAAGTGTTATGGGTTGGGTTTTATTACTTCTGTCAAAACATAAGAAGCTGTTGAGCCGGGCCAAGTTCATGACTGGGGAGTATACATTCTAATAATGGGCCTTTAACGCACAGATCACAGGGATATGTGGAAATGTGTAAAGACAGCGCAGAGGTCAGAGAGGTGGGAAGTGGTGGATAATGTGTGCGTTTCTCCAGCGGAGAATCAGCAGATGAGCGAAAAGGATTAAAATAAATAAATACATGTAGGTCGTCTGAAAACACGCGGCATTACCTTTGTTGTTATCATTATTATTGTAGCTACTGGAAATGCAGAAAAAGGAGAAAACAAAAATAAAAATAAAGATGACGATAATCAATGAAGTGTGTAAACTGCCTATAAAAAATGTCTGCCTTTTACATTATAAATGCTTCCATTTACATTATTATTTCTTTTGGCTTAGTGCAGAGGTCACCGGTCGCACATATTTACAGCAGCGCGCGCATGTGTGCATGCTCTCTGGATGCGTGCGCGTGCGGCTGTTTTTGTCCGCACACGTGCCCCGAAAAAAAAAGAAAAAAAAGGAGGGGGAATACTGGGGAAAATAAATCTCCTCTCACTCAAGCGGAAGCCCTTAATTGATCCAAAACCAATTTAAAAGCTACAAATGGGCCCAGAAGAATACCACAATAAAACAGCCGCAAGGTGTTAAGATTTTTTTTTTCTTCTTCTTCTTCTGCTTTTGACTTCAAACCGGTGCACGGCCGCACCGCTCATACACAAGAACAAATAAAACTTTAATCTGCGTGAGCGATCAAGATCCGGGAGTAGTACGGGTTTTATTATGAAGAAATAAACCGATTAACTGTAAATAAATGAAACTGTTATTCATCATTGTTCGAGAAATGTTGGCCAATCATTTGAAATTTAAGATGCAAATATAAATAAAAAAAATAAACTAACATTGCCACTTTAAGATAACTAAAATTTCTTACAAACAATAACAATTAAATCCCTTTAAAATACTGAAACATTTGCAGCTGCACTTTTTGTTAAAAAAAAAAAATCCATGCTCGTCATTGTTGCAGCATAAAACCCCACAGTTCAGTCAGATTATATACCTAATGCATCTAAAGGAGAAATCACTCACGGAGGTTAAAACTAAAATGATAAAACAGCTGGTGGACATTTGCTGCGGGCCTACTGTACTCGGAGAGGGCAGAAAAAGGAAGAAAAACGAGAAAGAAAAAAAAGGCGAGACGTGCACGTCCACTGTGCGTCATATTCAAAATCTGCGGGCCCGTGTGTTTTGAATGTTTGAGGAGAACAAGATATTTCTCATGCCAGCTGTCTGCTCGTGTTTTCCCTATAGCTGCGGCTGCAACACAACAAGATCCGAGGCCTGCAGAGGGAGGTTGCCTGCCAGTGAAGCGACGCGACTGCTCCCAAAGCCAGGCATTTGTGTTCATTAGCACCCGGATCAACAGACTATCAGGGCTGTTTGGAGATCAAGACCAAGTGTAATTACCTCCTGGCAAAAGAACCCCAATTCTCAATGTGTTTGGAGTATTTCATTCAATAAAAGCAGCCTAATTAGACTTCAGCTTTTTTGTTCTTTTTTTTCATTATTATTTTCCCCTCCACCTTTTCTATCTGCCATTAGATTTGCACAAGAATCCGATCTCTGCATGGTGAGCCATAAACCCGATAATTATATTTTTTTTCTTTTTAATTTTCCCACCTCATTGCAGTAGCACGGTACAAACAATAACAACAAAACAAGAATAAAAGACGGAATAAAATTCACATTAACAGTATTATTTAAATCTGTGTAATATTTCATTTCACTTTAGCCCAAGTAAAAACATTATATACATATATATATATATATTATATATATATATAATATATATATATATATATATATATATATATATATATATATATATATATATATATATATATATATATAAAACCAGCAGTGACGTGTTTAATCCTTGTAAGGTTACAAATAATTATGTGCAATCCGCAAAAAGATGTTAAATAAAAAATAGAACTTTTAAAAAGTCATCATAATCCTTAAATGAAATAAATTAAGTAAAACAACACAGCAAGTGCAGCTGAAATAAACTACTAAAAAATGTACATAGTAAAAATAGCAACAGGCCTTCTTCACAGGTCGAAATGGGGTTGAATTAAACTGTGGCCAGAAATAATAAAATAAATAAATAAATAAAAATCAGACTGACCCAAACAGAAAACGCCGTTTGAAACAAAGTTCATTCATGCAAGAATAAACATGATTCATGAATCAATGCACCATCAATAAACAAATGTCAAACAATAAACACGCTCCATGCCTGACAACAAAACTGCTCATGTTCAACAGAAGAAGAAAAAAAAGGGGGGAAACACAAATAGATGAATTTTTCCGTGTGACGCGAACAGCAGTCCGTTCAGAAACAGCAGCAGCAGCAGCAGCAGCAGTGCATGGGCGCTTGCAGGACGTGTTATTGATTGGCATTCCCATGAGAAGGAACCAGTCAGCAGCAGCGGCCCCGGTGGCCCTGGCATTACAAATAAAAAAAAAAGGCAAACATCTTCTGCCATTTCAAATACGCGTGCATTTCAGATCTCGCTTGATTCTTTCTCGTCCAAATTCGCATCTCGGGGTCTCCCTGTCGTTTTTTTTTCCTTCTTTTTTTTTTTTTTTTTTTGAAGGAGCGAAATGAGTGCGTCCAGAGCGGCGTGAGCTGTGAAGGCAGCTCGCAGGAGAGCAGAGCGGTGCCACAGCGCCCACTATATTTCAATTGCACCCAAACCTGGAACGACTCTCGCTATAAAAAAAAGTTACTCTGCGACTCGACAACTGTTTTTTTTTTTCCTTTTTCTGTTTTGCTTTTTAAAATTTTTTTAGTTTGGAGAAAAGGGACAGATTTGCGCCTGTGTTGAAACGACCGACAACAGAACCGACCTGAAACAGGGGAGAAAATACGATTTGATCGACGGTTGTTTATTTCTGCTTTTACAGAAGGAGCGTGATCAGCTCTAAAGCACCGGCGGCGTTTCTCATCACGCGTGAAACTTTTGCGGACGCAGGGATCAGCGAAACCGCGAGCGCAGCTTGCAGGGGGAACAACTTCCAAACAGCACAAATAACTGAGACGTAAAGCTATCTGTGGACAAAAGAGTCCCCCGTTGATTTATTTATTTATTTAAGGCTCTATTGCAGTTGACAAGGACACTTTGGACCGGGACAAAGCCGGCGGAGTTTTAGAAGCCGGCGGCTGGAAGCGGTAAGAAATAAAAATCATTTTAAAAAACCACAGAAGAAGAAGAAGACCTACTTTTAGCCAGTTTCCTCGCCCTCGCCTTGGACCTCATCTTGTCGGCTTGTAGATTCCTCTCGTCGTCCTCCGTGAGCCCAGAAGCAGCAACAACACTATCTTCATCTCACCAGCATTGTCAGTTTGGACACCTTCGCACATGCGCACAGGCCATTCAATCTGACACCCTCGCCCCGGCCAAAAAACTTTCCAATGTATTCATCATCATCACTTTTTTTTGTCCTATCGTCTCCCCTTTAGATCACTTATCTCTTCCCCTCCTCCTCCTCTTCCTCCTCCTCCTTCTCCTTCTGCTCGCTCTTCACCCGTTCCCCCTCCGCCACCCCCCTGTCATCCTCCTCACTCTCGTCCCCCTTCTCACCCATGCAACCCCCTCCGCCCCCCGCCCACCCCTCTACCCCATCCGCCCCATTCAGCTCCTGCCAGCAGCGCCGTCCTGGATTTTTTACCCCTTTTAAACAGAGGCTGCTTGGTTTTCTGCAGCGCGACGGCGGGACACACAGTGAGGTATGGTGCCGGGGTCAAGGTCGCATTTTAAATGCAAAACAAAAACAAACCCTATGTATTTTTTTTTTCGTGCAATAAATAGTAGTTATTACAAAGAATATTTCCGTTATTTCGTTTTTATTTTATTGCAATTGTTTTTGTCATAAATTACAACAATCCCCTTCTCTCTCTCTCTCCCTCTCTCTCCCTCTTTTTTTTTAATTTGAATTTACAGATTTATAGAAACTCGCCGGCTCAGCTGATGCGTCATGGTAGCGTTGGTGCCAAAAAGCGCTCAACTTCCAGGCGTTATTTTTAACTTAATTAATGCACACGTGGGAGAAAAAAAAGGAGCAAGGCTCGATTGCTGTAACAGGCTTGCAGGGTATGATTTGGTCTTGTGAGGAGTATGTTGGAGTGGAGTGTGTGATTCCTCTCTCTCTCTCTCTCTCTCTGTGTGTGTGTGTGTGTGTGTGTGTGTGTGTGTGTGTGTGTGTGTGGTGTGTGTGTGTGTGTGTGTGTGTGTGTGTGTGTGTGAGTGTGTGTGCGTGAGTGTGTGTGTGTGTAAAACCTTGTTGCCCTCAGGACAGGCAGCAGCCAGCAGCTGTTTGACGGAGGCATGGACCCTCCACCAGCAACCAGGGAAAACTCCTGGCTTTCCCCCTTTTTTTTTTTTTTTTTTTTTTTTTTTTTTTTTTTGTTCCAGTGTTATTTTCCCATTTGTTGCAATTGTATATGGAGCACTTTGCTTCTCGCACGAGTGTTTTGCGCATGTTGCGCGAGAGCAGAAGCGCACCTGGATGACGGTGGACAGGCTGCTGTCTCAGCTTTGCGCAACGCCGAATGTTGACTTGCACATGTTCCTTGCTTTGCTTGCGTGTTTGTTTGTTTGTTTGTTTGTTTGCTGCAGGCACGCAGAGGTCGTTTTCTTTTTACGCTGGTCTGCGGGCTTCTGAGCGCGAGGTTTGAAGAACAAGGTAAATGTTTTCAGATCTGTGTGAGAGGTGTCAATTAGACACTGAGGTGACCCGGAATAATTGGAGTATAGCTATTACTATTTCTATTTATTATTTAAAAAAAATCATTTTAGGATTTAGAATTTATTACCTTTGTGACACATTATTTATTATTCCAAATAACATTGGTGGTGTTACTGGCGCATATCGCATTATTATTATTATTATTATTATTATTATTATTATTATTATATTATTATTATTATTATTATTATGTGTTTTTACTTCCTTTTCTTTTTAAGTCGAGTTTTTTTTTTTTCTAATGCTGTCAGGCTGCTTGTTATATTCATGTGGTGCCGGGCCTCCAGCCCACATGTCATATGGGAATGGTTTCCGTCTAGTTTGGCTGAATAAAGGCGGCTCTATATGCTGGAGCCTATTAAGGATCCGTGGTGACGGAGCAACTGCAGTCTGCTGGGAGAGAGGCGCGGATCAGTTTGCTCGGAGGAAAAGAAAAAAAAAAGTCATACAGTATTTTGTATTCCCTCCCTGTATAAGAATAATAATTCTTATACAGTATTATTACTGTATAAGAATAATAAAATGTTCATTATTATTATAATTAATATTATTATTAGTTGCAGAGGTACTAGTAGCAGTAGTAGTAGAAGTAGTAATTGTATTTATTGATTTAATATCTGTCACGAGATAGCTGATTTGAAGAAATGCCATCAAACACCCCTCCAGCACCAGTCCACCGCTGCTGGTGAACAATCGCCGTGGGATTTTTCATTTGTTTTATCTCGCGAGTCAAAGTGCAACTAAAGCCCGATTATTAATCAATAATAATCAGCAGTAATTAGCATGCTTTCACTGGATATTTTGGTAAGATTGTCTCGCCTCCCCATGAGCAGGATGAGGAGGAGGAGAAGGAGGACCAGTGGTGATGCTGGAGGTTTTTTTCATTGACTTGAAGGAGGGAGGTGGGTGAAAAATGTTTTTTTTTTTATACCTGTTGCGTGGATGGGGTGCAGGGGTGAGCACCTTGTTATTTTTTTGATAATCTATTTGTCATGCTTCGGGTGAACGGGGATCATTAAAGGTAAACTTTTTAAAGGCCAGCTCAGAAGGACTACTGGAGGTGGACAATTAAAAGTGAAATTAGATGAATCCCAGCAAGGTCTATTATTATTATTATTATTATTATTATTATTATTATTATTATTATTATTATTATTATTATTATTATTATTTTCTCCTTAAATGGCTGACTCACCTTGAAAATAAAAGAGAGAATTTTGACTTTTTTTTATATATATGCATATATATATATATATTTTTGCATATTCCCTCCACAAACCGATCCGATACACCTGAGGCCTTTGAATATTCCCCACACTTCATTAACTTGGACAAATGATTCCACGCCCTGTAACACTTTTTTTTTTTTTTTTTTTTTTTTTAAACAGGAGCAATTAAAAGCAATTAGGCTACGCAAAAGAAAGTCTT